>NC_091619.1:67260909-67562329 GCF_027580195.1 Bos mutus | reverse complement strand
CAGTGACTTAACTCTAAAAGCTAGAAAGATTTTCAATGATGACTTATTCTGAAGACCCCGATCTCCCCCACCCCAAACTATAGATGCTAAGGCTTAGAAAGTTAAGTAATTTCAACAAGACACAACAGTAGTCATATATGGATGTGAGAACTGGACCATAAAGAAGGCTGAGCGCTGAAGAATGGTGGTGATGTGAAGAATGTGGTGATGGAGAAGACTCTTGAGAGTCCCTTGGACTGCTAGGAGATCCAACCAGTCAATCCTAAAGGAAATCAACCCTGAAAATTCATTGGAAGGACTGATATTGAAGTTGAAGTCCCAATACCTTGGTCACCTGATGTGAAGAGCTGACTCATTGGAAAAGACCCTGATGCTGGGAAAGATTGAAGGCAGGAAGAGAAGGGGATGATAGAGGATGAGATGGTTGGATGGCATTAACAACTCAATGGACATGAGTTTGAGCAAGCTCCAGGAGATGGTGAAGGACAGGGAAGCCTGACATGCTGCAGTCCATGAGGTCACAAAGAGTTGGACTCAACTGAGTGACTGAACAACAACAAACAACAACCACACAACTAACTAAAAAAGAACAGGAGCTAAAACTGAGATACAGGTCAGCAGACTCCAACTGTAAAAGCTTTCATATCAGCATTCTGTCTTCTTAAGAAGCACTGAGTTAAGTAAAATGAAGAGAATCAGAAATGAAGTGTGTGGCAATAGCCAGTAGGAATCAACTGATCACATAAATAGATCTATGAGTATTAGAGATGCAATATCCTCTAAAAGAAAAAAACATAGTATAGACTTCAAAAACCATGATTAAACAAAAGAAAATTAAAATGCAATATTTCCTCAAGGGTAAAAGGCACTCAATTAATTCAATCAGATGATTGTTTCTTCTCTCCTGATATTTTTCATCAATGTATATAAAAGAAGAAAAGTAAACTTCAATTTCTAAAAGTATTAGAGAGTAATTAAAATTAACTTGACTATAATTCTTTGACATATTAAGGAAACTTTACCTCTTTTTACTCTATATTCCCAACAAAACAAAAGCATTCAACTTTTTTTTTTTTACAAAAGTCTGCTAAATACTTAATCCCCAATTTGTTTGTATGAAAAATAAATTCTGCCATGTAGTTTTGGAATAATTAATTCCCCAAATTAGCAAATATATGTTGAAAAAAACAGCAAATATTAAATTCAATCATCCGTTGCCTTAAATGATAGTCTTTGTAGAATCCTTCTCTCCCCTCCCAATCATCTGTAAAAGTTTTCAGCAATAAAATCTAAGATTATTTTGTAGAGGAGATGAAGAAAGTGTGAGGAAAGGAGCTGTTCCAGATTTTGGAACTGAACAAATCTAAATTTTTTCTTCAGCTCCAATATGGTGCCCTACTACTACTCATTCAACAGATTCTACAACAGACTGAGGATTTATGATGCAAGACTCAAAATAATTGAGCAGATGTTTCAGGAACATTGCTAATTTTGTCCTCTTCCCACACCTGAAGAAGTACCAAAAGTATTGGTTATCTCAGAAGCCATATAGCATTCTGGGGGGTAGTTTGCTTTAATTCCATATAAATTCATTCACTTTAATTCCATATAAATTCTATGAATGATTTTAAAAACCTATACAAAGTATTATGATAAGATCATCTGACACTTTATCAATTAAAAACCCAAGGAATAGGCAATAATAGAATTGAAGGAAGAAGCTTCTATTTTTGTCTAGTTCTATTTTTGTCCGTCTCCTTAATGGATTGGGAATTTTTTGAGAGCAAGGACCACCCATGTCTTACTCTTTTTTGTATCCACAGCACCTGGTGCCTTGTAGATACCTGATGAATTCAATTCACAAAGATGTACATAGTTTCCTTTCAATAATTAGTGACATAATTTTGAGACTATCTCACTTTTATACTGATTAAGCTGAAAAACAGTCTTCTAAGAAAATGCATATAGTTAATTTCTCTTCTAATCCCAGGTTTTACATGAGGATAACTATGGATTAAATATGTATAGGAAAAGGCATTAGACCTTAAAGAGGCACATAGAATGTTAGTGCAGAACTCCAGATTGACAAAATTAGGTTTGTTATTTTATCCATTAAATAGTCTAAGCAGATTAATTGGAACCAGACGTGTGAAGATTCATAAGGTTTGTTTTAACATCAGTTATTTAAAAAGGTTTACAGGTTACATTTGAGACATCTAAATAAACAGTTTAAAGAGAATGTAGAACTTGATAAAGTGTATATATAGGGAGAAATGCTATGAGGCTGGTTCCAGTTCTATAACCAGATATATCTCACGGTAAAACAGTACTAAATTCCAACTCTCTTGCTTAAAAATGTCAATTACTATGGATACATTTTATTTAGAAATTAAATATACCAAAACAAAGTTTGTTTTCCTAAAGAAACAAACATAGAGAGACTGTACACCCCTAAGCAATTATCTAATGGACACATCTTTGCTCATAGCATCTGCTATAAAAACATTCTGTCCAGGTAAAAAGCAAAAGGCTGTGACAATCTGCTTTTGGCAGAACTCAAATCAAAGGACATGTTTTTGTCAATTGAAGAATGCTGATTTTGGGGAATGAATGTCAGAAGTTTATTAACCCAAGTGTTATGGTTTCTATTTCTGTACTTTAATTTTACATAAAATCATGTGAAATTACCATTTTTAAGGCATATACACATACACATTGTATGTAAACAAAATAGATAAATATATCAATAGGAGTATGGTGTTCTAGAAAAGATACTTGAAAATAGCCAGTAATCACTTTTTTCAAGCCAATTCCAGTCTTATCATTATTCCACTATTAGATATATATGCCTAGCCAACAAATATAGATACTAGTACTTTAGTATTTTTTGAATTGTCATTAACAGCTCTACTTCTTTCTTTTGACGGAACCCGGTTCCTCAGCAGTGAAAGCATGGAGTCCTAACTACTGAACCACCAGGGAATTCCTTAAATAACTCTACTTTTAAAGAGGCCTCAAGTGGGCAACATTGCCTATTACCTTTTGATGATACAGTGAAAAACCTTTATGAGTGTACACATGATAAAATAAAATATATATATATATATATATATATAAAAAAATTTTAGTTAGGCTCAATTATTAAGTTTGTATGTGTTTAATATAATTTAATATATATGTGATATAGTCACATTATAATGTTATTCTACTTTATTATGTTTCAAACCAGTTGTCACACCTTTGGGAATAATGTCAAAAATACAAACTGCCAAGTTTAATATATATAATGAAGAAATACATAAATCATCAGAAACATACATGAACTCCCAACAGCCACATTCAAATTCTTTGTGTGTGTGTGTGTGTGTGTGTGTGTAACAGTTATTTGGGTGATTATTTGATCTTAATTCAATAGTTTTGTTTCTTAATTTTTTTCAACATTTTTACTATTTTAATATTGTTCCTCCTATTTAACTTTTAGCTAAACTACTGTTGACCTGGGCAAATGAGTTTCTGATGTCTATCAGCAAGTATGAAAGCATAATTTCATTAAAGTTTATTATATATATGCTCAGGACTGAGAGAACATTATAAAATGAAGTTTGGCTAAAGTTCAACTGGGCATCAAATAGCACTGGCAAGAATTTTCTTAAACAGATGGTGTAAAATCTTACTAACACAATAGTGTATGCTTAACACAGGAACAATATCAGAAACAGATGTGCTGTAAATGACCAAAGTACCAAACAGAAACAAAAAACATGGGATATATATTAAAAATGATGCCGTTGCCAAATGAAAAAGAAAGGGGGGAAAAAGGGTGAGCAAACGCATTTCCTTGTCAAATAAGAAATGCTACTGATATTCTTCCAGACCAAGGTTGGCATACAAATATTTTCCCTTTGGCTTCCTCTTATGCATTGGTATTAAACCTCTATCAGGGTGGCCAGAATTAAGAACATAAAATTTCATGCATGTTTTTAAAAAGTGATCACATAAAAAGGAAATAAGTTTTTGTATTAATTTCGAAAATTTAGATGGCATGCTGCAATTCATTGAGCTGCAAAGAGTCAGACACCACTTGGGGACTGAACAACAACAACAAAGCACCTCTATACATCACTTGGAACTGAAAATATTCTCATCAGCCCAGAAAAATCCCTCTCTCTCCCTCTTACACACACACACACCTTTTATTAGAGCTGTTATACAAGTGTTTGGCCAGTTATAAGTATTTGCTCATGTACTGCACAACAATCTTAAAAGTACCAAGGGCCTCTATGGCTGGCACAGAAACCAAAACCAAGTAGAAGAAATTCAAATCCCTAGAAACGCCTCCCTAAAGCCAAACCCACCCCTCCCAAATGTGGGTGAGTTCCAGGGCCTTGACCTGCCTGCCTAGAGGCCACTCCTGGAGAAAGAGCAGTACAGGACATAACACTCTGGTCTACATCTGTCTGGAGCCAGCCTGCACTCCCGACGTGGGCATTTCGAGCCTGACCACTTTACTGATCACTTCAGGCACACGTTGTTCTGACCTCGTCAGGCCCCCATGGCCTGGTGTATAGTAGGCTTGGCTTTTAGGTTTTCTCTCTTCTGTAACAGCTTTCAGTGAGATACCAAGATGTGCACTCTGGGGACTGCAAGGGTTGAAGAAGAATTACCTATTTATGGGCAGAGACAGTTGATGGGCAGAAGGGCTTGGGCCTTAAGTCTCCTCGGGCGCTGATTATTTTTTATACCCCCGGGAAAGAAAAGCCTTAACATCCTCTGGAATCCGGATGTGATTCCAGGAGACAAATGTTTCACATTTGAAACCCAAGGTTTCCGCCCACGGAAAAGGGCGCAAGGAGGGCAGGGCGGCGGTCAAACCCATCAGGGCGACCAGCCTAACTCAGAGCCTGGCCTGGGGTAGGCATTCCGGTGCTTGGAGCCGGGGCCACCCTCCTCCCACCTTCTCCAGGAGACTGGAGTAATGCTGTGGGGGTTCACGCTGGATGCTAGGGACTTCTTTGGGACTAGGATACGTCGCTGGGGCACTCGGCCTCACTCTTCTTCGCGGCGCATCGCCTCGGCGCCTCCCGGGGTGCACCGCGCGGCAGGGAATTGCGCGGCAAGGAACTTCCCAGCCTGCCCCGGGGCCGCCGACCGGCAGCGACCAAAGCCAAGGGGCTGGGAACCTCGCCCCGAACGCCGCGAGGACAAGCGGGGCTCCAATGGCCGTTCCGGAGAGGTCACCTCCGAAGGCAGGCGCCGGCCGAACCAACCCAGGCCGCTGCTGGAGGGGAAGGGCTTCAGCCCCTAGGGGCGTAGAGGTTTGGGGTTTCCAAGGAAATGCAACAATATTTATGACCTGGCGATGAGAAAGTGCTCTCCCAGCACGCGATCTATCTCCTCTCCCTCCTCGCTCCCCCGCAGCTTCCTACCCCTCTAGCCCTTCCTCCCCTTCCCACCCTGGCTCTGCTTCTGGGCCCTGACTAACAGACATCAGTCAGGTCCTTCAAGCCTCCCCTGCTGTCCCCCATTCCCGCAGCTCTTAAGAGAACTTAGGCTTCTAGGACTCCAGAGCAAGGGTGGAGCCACATGTTCAACCAGCCGGGAGGGAGGCCTTCATACCCGGCCAGGCTCACTCAATATCCTCTATGTATAGTACAGTGGTTAACACCTTGGAATTGGTTTGCATCTAGAATCCGTTGCAAATATGTCTTGAGAATTTGAGTCTCCTCTAAACTTCAGGCTTACCTCCTTGATGACTGAGGAATATGTGTGACAACATATGTTAAATATAGGGGATGCTAAACAATAAATGCTATTCTTTATTATGAGTATCTACATACATGCACATATTCCTCTCTAAAAATACAAAACATTTTTAGGAAAAAAGATATTTCAGCCTGGGTGGCGGTGGGGGCACAGTATAAAGAATGGAGAATTATGGCTTAATTTATTAACTAATTTTTTTTCTACGCTGACCTTTAAAAGACAGACATTCATGGACTGATCTAGACGTTTTGTAACGCGAGAGGTTTTCCCCACAATATCGCTAAAATTAATTATTGAAGCAGGGCAAAAGTATTTTGAAAGGAGGAAGACACCTTGAAAAGGCATTTATTTATAAAACGCCACAAGAAATCGTGCCTTCTGTTTTTGGTGACTGTGAAACCCCCAAAAATGATAAAGGCACACTAAGCACTGAGCAAGTCTAGGAGTTATTTCTGAAAGGTAGTAGATGCATAGGCACCCTTTAAAAACAAAACAAAACAAAATAAAAAACGCTGCTCTGAGTGCCTCCAGGGGGTTGGGCGGCTATTCGAAGGAAATAAGATTATGCTCTTCTAAAGGAAGAAACTATGTTCTTCCCTGTGTTTCTTTGCCTGCATCGGCTGTGGCTAAATTTGCAAATCTTCTTGGTGTGTCTGTCAAGAGACCCCAGTTTTCAAGATAAAACCCTAGGGCTTTTCTCTTAGTGTTGGTGTAAATTCCCAGTGCAGTAATCCCAGGCCAACAGATCTCTTTCAGCCCTTCAAGACCCTAGTCAAACAGTCCCCTGGGGCTACAGTTTCTGCTCCAGAGCTATCCTGGCTTGAGAGAAGTTGGGTCTGGGAAGAGAGGGAGCTGAGGCACCCAGGGCACACAATTATGACCTGGCAGGGTGTGGCGGGGGGGGGGGTGTGCGGTTGTGGCACATGGATCTACCTAGCTTAAGATTATACACCGTCACCTGTGCCTCCCCTCCACATTCTTCAGTAGTTTTGCAGGCTGTAAACAGGGTTGCATCTCTTTCCCAAGCCGGAGAGGCCTAACAGCACCACCATCTGGCTCTGACTGACCTCAGCTGCCATCCTGACTGTCCACCCCAGGCTCCCTTTTTGCCCTGGGGCAAGCCAAAACATAGATCAACTTAGGTCAGGCCAAAACACACAGCATTTCCATGTGTGCAGTCAAGAGTGGGCCCATGAAGGCCCATGGGCCTTCTTTGGGCTTCTGGGGTCCAATATGTTTCAATTCTTTGTCCCATTAGTGTCCTCACCTTTAACTGAGGCTCAGACCTCGGTAGTCTCTGAAGCACCCACAGTAGGTTTTCAGTTGCAAACACTGAAAGCTGAAGGATGATCCAGAGGGGCCCAAATGAGCCATTTTAAGTCCCTCGCCCTAGAAGAAAAGTGGAGCCTGGCAAGTCCCTCAAATTAAATAGAATATCTATGCCCTTCCTTACCTTGTTCTTCTAAGGGATTAAAAGATTTGGGTCCTGGGCAAGAAGGTGCCACTGTAAAGAAACAGGAAGCTGGAACTAAGAATACATAAGGCATGAAACCCTCTGTACCTGCCAACACACACATTTGTAGTTTTTCATTCAAAAAGCCATCCTTTATTGCCCAGTGCCAACATACTGAACTAGGTTCTAGAGAGTCAGAACAGCACATGGCTCCTGCCTCCAGAGTGACAGAAGCCTGGAGCTGTCAAAGATCTGCTGGAGTCAATTTTATTCACCTGTTTCTCTAGGAGGGAAACTACTTGTAAAGACTTCTCCGGAGTAGTGGTGTTACAGGGTGCAGCGACATGACTGCACAGCTGGAGCTGGGCACCGAGGCTTCTGTAGACTCCGGAGACTCAGTGACCCGAACTTTGGTCAAAGTGTCCAGAGGAAAGTTCAGGAAGTGAGTGCCCGCCGACCTTTACACTGCAGGAGGTACGGAGAGCACTGGTCATTTATTCAATCCAGGTTTCGACCCACTCGCTTATGATTAGTCATCGGATTCTGTAATTTGCAAAGGAAAGGAGAAAAATTTTACCACCTATTTAAAAGCTCAACTCTTTTACCCCTGTGGTCAGCTTATTTGACACTCCAAATTATTCATTCTGTGCTTTTAAACCTCGCACCGGGAAGAATAGAAGGAAGGGGGCGCTCTTTCCCACTGGATACCGGATTCCCGGCAGTGTCAACTCGGCAGGAAGCCGGCGGGGGCAAAGCGCTGACAGCTGGACCACCTGTGCTGGAGCCGCAACCCAGGTCAACTGAACTATGTAAAAACCGTCTCCAGTTGGGGTAAATGAATCCACTGATTAAACGCGTCCTTTTCTGAGCTCACCTCAAGGACAACATCGCGGAATGGTTAGGAGGCGGGCTTTTAAAAAAGAAGGAAAGTCGGCCTCAGCGTTCGGTGTCTGGGTTCGAATTCTGACTCAACCTGGTAAAGTGGCCTTTGGCAAGTTATTGAAGAATGGTTATGCTCCTCAGCTCCTTTTGACAAAAAGCAACAGCTATGAATATTGCTACTTTAACAATATTCAGAAGTTCTGCAAACTGACAGAAGGCAGGGTGCCAATCATTTACATGCGCCAGATTAACCCCCAAATAGAGCAGTGGGAGGAAAAGTTATTCACATGCCTACTTGGGCTGAGATGCCCTGATGAGAGGTGGCTGGCAGCTGTGAGTTCTTCTTCAGAGCCCCGGCAGCACTGGGAGGCTCCTTCAGCATTAGAATCCGAGCAGGTGAACTACTCAAAATGGCCAACTGGAATCACAGTCGGTGGCTTAGGAGCATGGCCTGAACCCTTCACCTGGGGAATTAAGCCATTGGTGACACCTCGCATCTAGACAGCTATTGGGTGACAAAGGAGGAGGAGGGAGGAGTAGAAGAAGATTACATTCATTGAGAAGCTACTGTATATCTGTTGGTGAAAATATTTCAACATCATTAGTGCTGTCGTCCCCATTTGATTAACTTCAAAAACTGTGCTCTTAATATAACATGTAGCTCTTAAACCCTGATCTCCCATGAAGGCAGGCAGGCAAGCAGACAGGAGAGGAGGAAGGGAGGAAGGAAGAAAGGGAGGAGGGAGAAAGCACTGCCATATTTACCAGAGCCAGTCTCCTCTAGAAGAAATCCTTATAGAAGGTTATTTAACATGAAAAATTATGGTTCAAGATTATTCTGCAGGCTTCTTTCAAATTATCATTTCACAAGTTACATCGGATAAGTAACAATGGGACATGGAAATGTTGGGGGGGGGGTAGAAACCTCGACACTGAGGTTGCAGGGTGACACTTCATGGACTTGTTGGGTGCACCCACACTAACAACGGAGCTGCAAGTTCTTATCAAAACAGGATCGAAGCCTGCAAATGGGAGGCTCACACAGCTCCCTGCCACCACCCCCCCCCCCCCTCGACCCAGGAAATGCCATCAGGGACCCAGGATTTTGCACTGGGATGAAGTTTGGCTCTCCTGCCTCCCTTGCTGGGTTTTTGTTAACTCTCAGGGATCCCTGGAGAACAGGGGTGAGGGGAGTGGATGAGGGGAAGCCTGCGTCCTCTTTCTAGATGAGTGAGCTCCGAGCTAGATCAGCTCGGTGGCCTCCGATGTGTAATAAAAAGCTGGGGAGAAAGGACTTAGTTGTTATTTCTCTCAAACTCCTAGTTTGGCTTTTACAGAGCTGTGCGGGCAGAGGTCTGTAGAAACAGATTAGAATCGGGTTTCCACTGATCCTGCCCTATTGCTTATTCTGAACGATAAAATGCATATAAAATCAGCAGCTCCAAGCCACAAGCGTGCTTAAGACGAAATTGTCGGCTTGGAAATGTCACAACGAGTAAAGGATGTAGTGGACTTCTGCACTTTGTGCAGTAGCATTTAGCCCGGGAGCGTCCCAGACAGCGCCCGGCCTAATTTCGGGCTGCATACGACTTCTAATTCTTTCCCATCTGGGAGAAACGGTACCGCTATCTCCTGTCGCAGCGGACCGCGCAAGTTTACTTGAGCTCAGGCGGGAAAGCTCGAGGAGGGGATGAGCGCACCGTCTGGAAAGGAACACGGAATCTACACAAACAATCCTTTCGGTCGCGGAACTCGGTTTTTAGTTGGTGGGTTTCTAGACCCACTGGTGACAAGTGGCCCCAGCCGGCTCACCCGACAGCAGTTGGCGTAACAGACTGCCAACGGGGCCGAAGAGGAGGCCGGGTCTGCGCGCCGTGATTCCCGGCTGTCCAGTGCACACCAAGCTAGCCTCCCGGGGAAGACCCTCCAGCCTCGGCCTTGGCCCGCAGTGGGGGAGAGATCGGTGGGTCTCAGACGGAGGCTCTCGCCACCATTGGGCGACCTCCGCTGGCATGAATAAACGCGCCCTTTCCTTTCCCTCGGAAACTGGGTGACAAGGTCTGGAAAGGAGCCTGGGACCGGTAAGCCCCAAGGTGAGAGCATTTCCCCGCTCAGCTCTCTCTGAGGGGTCACGGGGCTTCCTGGGTAATTTGGGGGCGGGGGCAGGGCAAAACAACAAAAAACTCTGGAAGCTATTTCCATCAGTCCTTTTCCAGATCAATATTAATAATGGTCAGACGAAGTGGTCAAAAATCAAAGGATACTCTGAATCAAGTGTGACCTCCGCAGTTTCAGAGGGCTCTTGGCTGAGCGCTAGGAGTAAAGAGGTCACTACAAGAATCACCCAGAAGCAGTGCCTTCTTACCGCTCAGAGGTCTTTCGCCCTCCACCCTCCGACCGTCCTCTCGCCGATCCCTGGCGCGGATACCTAGGGGTAGGGGTGTGGTCAGCGAGAGCCGCCGGCCCGGGAAGATGCAGGGCCCCAGTCGCTGGTACTGGCCCTGTGCCTTCGAGCCCGGGAGTCCTGGACGCGTCTCGTTTAACTGTGTTTTCGTCCGTGTCGCAGCAGTGTCTCCCCCATGTCTACACAAGTCTGACTCGAGCGCGTGGAAGGCTGGTGGGAGGGCTAAGAGCCGGGGCGGTAGCGGATTCAGGAAGCGAGATTCCGAAGATTGCCTGAGTACCGCGAAAACTCCAGGTTAAGTTTTCTCAAACGTATGGTTACTCACCGCGAGGAGCTCAAAGGCAAAAGGTTCAATAGTCAAGTTGGTGGGGACTTTCCTTACTTAAAGTAATAATTTGCTAATTCGGATCTATTGCTTTTAAATATCGAGTTCCAGAGACCTCTGTCAATGCAGGCTTAATTCCATCCCACTGATGAAGGATGTTTATAAACGGCTCCTGTGGTGCAAGCCGAGTGTGAAAATATCAGTTTTATGCCTTTTGATAAGAATTACCGAGGTGGAAGGCTTATTAGGCGATTACAAATTTCGCAGCTGCTCGGAGCCCAATTAGGCAGCTCTTCGCGGTGAGTGGAAGCTGTGGGGGTCAGGGCGGGTTGGTGTTCCCGCTCTCCAGCCATGGACCTCCAATCAAGGCCTGGCTCAACCCAGACCCCTGCCCTGAACCCCTCGAGCTTTAGGGGGACACACCCTGCACCTCCCAACTAGCGGAGCGCCCCAAAGCCTGGGGCAGGAGGCACTCCCAAGTCTCTGGCTTTCTTTCTCCCAACCTTGCAAAGAGCCCTATCCGTCAAGGCTGTTGGTTGGGTGTTGGTTGCCCCCTAGGTGGGCTTAGGTACCCGGTTTTCATTTAAGAAGAGGTGGGCATTCCAGAAATTTCAAGGTAGTAGGCAGGAATCGCTCCAACTCAGCGATTCCTTACCCACCTGCAGACACACAAGATGATGTTTTTTTGGTCTATCCTTATTCGCGACCAAAATTGGTCTCAGTTGGGGTCGGAGCTACAAACCCTCATTCCATAGACAAAAAGAGTCCTGACTTTTAGCACAAGCACCTAAGGTAGGAAGGGGTACTCTGCGAAGCATCAGGAGAACTCTTCCATTGTCGGAGCCGAGGAGAAGCCTGGGTAAGAAGTGTGACGAGAGCTCCAAGAAGTTGGGCCCACTGTGCAGGAAAGACCCCCTGCTCGCCCTCGACTGGGGGTCACAAGGTGGTTGGGCCCTGGACGAGAAGGACGCTCAGCCTTGACATTCACAGCAAACACCTGCGCATCACTCGCCTCCTCCCACCTCCACGCACGACCCCCGACCGAAGGCCTATACCACCTGGGACACAAATAAATTCACCACCCGGAGGCCTACTGAGCAAGGCTGGGTGCGAGCAATTACCCCGTGGGAAAGGTAGGTGTCCTGCCGGGCTCCAGGAGTAAAGCGGACGCCAGACCAGTCTTTTAGGTCTTCTTATGTCTGACGATCATTCTTCTTGTCCAAACCCAGAAGCCTCTAAAAACGAATCATTTCCTCCACTTATGCAGAGATAGGAGCTCTTAGATCAAGATTAGTATTTTGAAAACCTGATTGAGAGCCGCCTGATTAGGCGAGGGTGGGTGGAAAGACCGCATGAACGCCCGCGCCCCCGCCCTAACTTCCCAAGACAGCTCCAGCGCTCCCCGAATCTCCAAATGATCCCCGCGATTTATTCTCCCGGATGGTAGCCAAACAGTACCCCAGATTCATTTTGCAGACCCTTAACAAGTAGAGACTGTAACTAAATAGCCGAATTCGGTCTTTATTTTTAATTCCACTTTCAGTTCTGCTCTATACACGGCCTGATAGTCAACATTATGCAGGACTCTCTCCATTTAGAAGAGCTATCTCGAGACTGATGCTATTTCATGGAAAATGCATTATGTGGATTTTTCCAAAAACACTAATTTTGGCCCTTGATGAAAAACACAAGTTTTTCTGTTCTCCAAGCACAAGTTAGCTTTTCGAGAAGTCGGTCCACCCCAAGCCTTCAATTTTGTCCCCTTCCCCCGCACCTCCGTAAATTTAAACGAGAGCTCCCAGAGAGGACCGGCAGGGGGATAGCTAATATTAACGTGGGCGCAGCTTCATGTAAAGAAAACAATGGCGTTAGGAAAATGCTCTAGAGACCCTCGTGTTTATGGGAGAAAAATGTAATGGAGGAAAAACTAAATTTGCAGTCGATGCTCCGTCTCAGGCTGTTACATGGGCGCATTTTATCACCGGCAAGTCTATCTCTGCCCATTGTCCTCCCTCTAGCCTGCTGCTGTAGAGTCTGGGTGGGAACGCCTCGATCTTCCTCTTCTAGACAATAAGGCAAGGAGATAATATTATAAATATATATCTTATTGAAGCAACATTATATGATTTTGTTAAAGGCCTTTAAGAAACAGAGACTCCTAGATAGTCTTATATTACTGTTTCAGAGGCTTGCTTTGTTTTGTTTCTTAAAAGGGGGAAATTCGAAATAAAAATTGTTAGTCTTATCAAATTCCTCTTTACACACTACATAATGAAGTAAAATGTATACCATAAAGAAGTTTTTTAAACAAACACACCCTCCAATTCTAATCAAAATTACCAGTATTCTGAGGACCACCCCCCAAATCCGCAGCCAAAATTTGAGGCAGAAGCTGGCCGTTTTCAGGGCTTCAGTGTTGCCCAGGATGAGATGAAACAGCAATACTATTAGCAACATACTTTTTTTTGGTCTTTCCTGTAGCCTTGATTTCAAATTTAGTAGCAAAGCTTTTGTGCTGCTCAGATGTTCCTTCTTTATCTTAATGAGAAAACTTTTCGCAAAGGGAGTGCGAACCTCTAGATAACTAAGCCTCCAGGCTGCCAGGGAGCCGTCGCGGTCCATGGCTAGACAGGAGAGCGGCTCCTTTCAGGAGAATGACTAAAACATTCGAGTCACCCAGACCTCCGCTTCCCCTTCAGCTTGCTGCAGAAAGAGATGTAACCTGAATCTTTGTTTAGGTTTTGGTTAGGGAGTGAGAATTAAAAAGCCACGGCAGATGCAGAGCGCAGATTTTTTTAAAAGTCAAAAGTTAACTGGCCAGTCTCATTTTTTTTCCTTCTTTAATACTAAATCTGGAGTAAGTTGGCTTGTCCTGATAACGATCTTAACTTGTAGGGAAGGCGGGTTTTCCTGAAGGAGGTGAGGCTATTCCTCCTGGAAAAGACTTTCATCACACACCCTCTTCCCTCCTTCCACGTAAGGTTCCACCCTCTGGAAAACAAAACTTTTTTTCCCCCCTTTTCCTAGAGGGGCAGCGCTCAATGAAGTTGGGGAAAGAATCTAAGGAACAGTTCATCGGAGTGGTTACGGTCACAGCGGCCTCTTTGGACGAAGACTTGCAGCCTTCTTACTCTTCTTGGTGTGTCAGCTTTCATTAGTGCACTAGGGCGGGGGAGGGGGCCAGATCGGCAGACACGGACAGCCTCTGACCCTCTGGAGTTGGTATGTGATAAGCAGCCCTAGCAGTGCCATGTATTGGAAAAGCGATCAGATGTTTGTGTGTAAACTAGAAGAAAAGGACGTGCTGGAGCTGGCAGTTCCCCTTGAGAAGGTGAGCGACCCGACGCCCGGCCAGACCAGCTGAATCGCAGTTTCCTTGAAACGCGAGCTGTTTGGGCTCCTAAACGAGGTTCAGAAATTACCTGTAACAGTCTCATCTTCAAACCCGGCAATTTTTTTTTTTTTATTACGTAGTGGCGTTAGTCAGTAATCATTGCCTCCCCTCCCCACAAGCTCACTTAACCTGAGGCATGGAGACCGTAATTTGGGAGACGAAGCCTCGAGCCTAAGGCGATGTGAGTCGTGCTTTTGTT
Organism: Bos mutus; assembly: GCF_027580195.1. Lineage (NCBI taxonomy): Eukaryota > Metazoa > Chordata > Mammalia > Artiodactyla > Bovidae > Bos > Bos mutus. Next base: position 67,547,909 of record NC_091619.1, on the reverse strand, counting down.
GTGTTTGCAGCGGTGATCGCGAGGTCGGGAGAGTGAGTCGGGAGGTTCGGGGGGCTGGGGGCTGGGGGGGTGGACGTGGGGGAGGGACGGACCCGAGGCGAGGCTTCTCTGTTCGGCAGCCGGCGGACGTTTGCCGGCCCTAAGAAGCTCCTCCGGCCGCAGGGCGATCCTCGCTGCCGCGGTCGCACAGCGAAACAGAAGCAGACGGAGCTCCAGGAAGACCTTTGGGATCGCAGGGAGGGCTTTGAGGGCCATTTTACTTTAAAAAAAAAAAAAAAAGAAACAAACCTAGGGCTCTCGAGTTGCACCGTTCCTAACAGTAGATAGCGGGAAACTGACAAACTCTCACCTCGCTCTGGAGGCAGGAGCGTTTACTCACAAAGGCGGGGTATGTCGCGTTTTAGGTTTGAAAATCATCTGCAGCCTGTTTGAGCGCCTCCGCGGCCCCGCACTGGGCACCGCTGACTTTGTCTTCGCCCGAATGCTTGCGGGGGAACGCACGGGAAATCCGGGGGCTCCTGCCTAAACTCTGTGTTTGCGAGGACGCGGCCTCCGTGCTGCGGCGCTGGATCCCGGCAGAGAGCCCGGGGGGTGGGTGGGGTTGGGATTCCGGGGTTCGGACCGCATCTCGCTTGATGCTGTCAGAGGGAAGAGGGAGGCGAAGAGAGAACTGCAGAAGCTTGGGCCGCTCGAGTTCCGTGACACCCCCCCCTCCCCCGCCCCCTAAGCTAACGTTTCCGTAAACGAAGGCAGAAAAAGCCCAGAGCGGCTGCGTTTTCGTTTAAGAACAAAACTCCTGCAACAGCTTGGAAACACTTGAGTAATGCGCGTTGTTGCTTTAAAACATTTTGACCGAGGTTGTGTGAGTTGTTTTTTTAATGACACAAATTAAATTCAGCTGGATATTTTCCATTATTCGACCCGCTTTTTGCGCTGGTTAAAAATAATCCTTTGGTAACTCAAATGTTGACTTACCGAGCAATAAGTGGCAATTTACACCTTAAAGAAACGAGTATAAATCACTCGCAGCTCTAATTGCTGTAAGTTTACGAAAGAGCTGCTGGCTCGGTTTAATCTGAAGCATTTTCATTCAAATTGTCATCGGAACAAACACCAGGCTTCTTAAATCCCGCTGTAATTAGCTTTCAAGTATCCTATTAAACCTCTTCACCTTTCGGGCTATCCAACTCAAAAAGCTCCCATTTAAAAATATATATGTCTCGCTCTTTTAATTGAGGCTATTAAAGAAATCAAGTTTCTACCCCCACCCCCTCCTCAAATCCTCTTTTCTTCTCTCCTACTCCACCCCACCCCCCATGCACCCCCTTTAGCCCAGTGATCCCCGCTCCGCAGTGATTGACGTCTAGAAAGAAAATGCTTTGTGCGGGGATGATTGTTATTAACTCGTTACCCCTGGCAGGGGGGCGGGGAACCGGCGTGCTCCGGTGAGCACTGGGGACCCGTAGCCCGGAGAGCGCGGCGGCGCGCCGGGCGAGCCCCCGGAGCTCCCTTGGCCGCCTCGCTGCGCTCTAGGGCTGCGCCGCCGTCCGCTCGCCCGCAGCCGCGCGGGCCCAGGCGCCCAGACGGCTGCCTGTGGGGCCCAGCGCGCCGGGGCCTTCATTAGTTCGCCCCGCGTGCGGAGAAGCTGAAGCTCCGGGCTGCACGTGCCGACTCTGAACTTCTGGTCTCTGTTCCTCTCCACTTCCCGGCTCTCACCTCCTCAGTGCCAGGGTCTCATGTCGGAGGAGTGCGGGCGGACTGCAGCCCTGGCGGCCGGGAGGACTCGGAAAGGCGCCGGGGAAGAGGGGCTGGTGAGTGGGTAGGGCCCCGGGAGCTGGCCCTGGAGAGGCGGCCCAGAACGGAGGGCTGCTATCCCAGAGTTCCTTCCCGGGCTCAACTGTGGGCCCTCGAGGAGCCGGTGGAAGGGGAGGGATCTGAGGCGGGCTGGGCTGAGCCGCCAGGCACCCCAGGACTTTGAGGTCAGGGGTCTGCAGCCCCGGCGACTGCGCCGTGGGAGCCTGGACCCCAGGGAGGGCGAGGAGCGGGACATCAGGCACTGGGGGTGGCTTGGGGGAAGGGAGGGGAGGAGGTGAGGGAGCCCCCGCGGGTCTTTGGGATGGGAAGAGGAGGAGGGGTCTAGAACCGCCTGAGACCGCGCCTCGTGGCTTCCTGCAGGTGAGCCCCGAGGGAGTGGGGGACGAGGACTCGTGCTCCTCCTCGGCCCCGCTGTCCCCGTCGTCCTCGCCCCGGTCCATGGCCTCGGGCTCCGTCTGCCCTCCTGGCAAGTGTGTGTGCAGCAGCTGCGGCCTGGAGATCGTGGACAAGTACCTTCTCAAGGTAGGGCGGAGCCGCGAGGCCCAAGGCAAGCGCGGTTCCCCGGGGAGCTCTGGGGAAGGAGAAAAGTTTATTTTCCCCTTCTTTTCCACTCAAGTTCTCGCTCGAGGTTGTAGACTTTCTTAGTACAACCGCCCAGTCAAGAGCAACTCATAAGGTGGGAAAAAGTGGGAGAAGAAATCTTAGAATACCCCCTGTTGTTGCAAAACTGCTTGTGTGTGTGGTCGAGGGGTGCCGATACCCGGGTGAATGAACTGGAGCCAGCCACCTACTTGTAGAGGAACGGAAGTGGGGAAATCCTTATCCTTTCTGGAAACAGGGTCCTGCCTAATTATTTTTACTGAGCCTCGGGTTATAACCCGCAATAACACTCAGGGGTCTGCCTGCTTATGAGGGTTCCAAGTCTGTATATGTTGACCGATTTTCCCTTTTCAGTGTCTCCTTTGGTGAGAACCACTGTGAAGTGCCTTAAAGAGTCTTTTCTAGACAGATATTTTTTATATAGTCTTATGTTTATTTACACTAACCTGATGCTTTTCCAAAATAAAATTCATACTACCATTTAAATAAAAACCATTTTCAATATTTTCCTCCTCTTACTAAGATTTAATACTTCAGGGCCACTCAGTGATTTTTTTTTTTTTTAACGTCATCTCCAGTGCTTAGGAGGGCAATGGAAATTGATGTGAAGTTAGACAAAACAAAAAGAAACAAAAATGCCTAGGATGAAGTGCTTCAAGTGGTGGTTTGAGAGTTGACTGTCTGTCTTAATTTGTTTTACTTCTCTCAAGATATTGTGGGGGAGTTTTGGAGTACAAATTCTGGCAGGCCAGTTATCCATGTCATTGTATGAAGGATCATACTATCAAAAACATCAACTATGATGTTTTAATCCCCTGTGTTTTAATCCTAATATCATGGAATTTCAACTTCAATAGTGTTTTTTAAACCACTGTTTAAAATAATGATCTCTCCTACACTAAATTAGTAGCAAACCACTTTCCATTTTCCCCACCACCACCATCCCCCACCTAGTTTCTCAAAAGAATTCATTATGTAGAATATGAATTCAGAAAGCAAGTTTGTGAGTTTCTTTAAATTTCTGCCTCAGCATACAGAACTGCTTCATCTGGAAAGTTGGAATGATACCCTGTAGATACAACTAAGATAAAGTACCAAAAGGAGTTTTGGTGAAAACTGTTTAAAAAGTAACTAAGTTACTTAATTAGTGGTTGATTCTTAAGGCTGGCAAGTTAGCATGGCTTTCTCTTTAAATCTGCATTCTTAAGATTCCCATTTCAGTGTTTCTAGACCTGAACCTCTTTGAATATTTCAAAACCATCTTTTGAATCAAAACTAGCTTCTTCCTTTCTTGAGCTCTCTTAGTGAATTAGCTTTATCTTTCAGAATATTTCTGAATGGATGTATAATGGACCCACTTCATATTAGAGAGGAAAAAGAAAAAAGCTTGAAGTGACTCTTAACATATCCTCTGACATAGATAATCGTTTCTAGCGTTCGTCTTTTATATGTTAACATATGTTTATATATCAGATATATATTTGTATAAAACAGTCTAAATTATATCAGTTTTTTTTTTTAAGCTTTCCTTTGTAATAGGACTGGTGTGCTCCCAATGAAGTCTTCTACATACAGTCTTAGTTTACTAGTTTACTCTTTAGTATATGTACAAGTATGCATAAGTACATATTAGTAGACGTGCAAGAAAACTGTCTTCATATAGGAAACTAACAAAAGTTTGACACTTTATATAAAAACTCTTGAGTTCTCAACTCCCCCGCCACCACCATTTTGAGTGCATATTCTTCCAGATAAGTTTGAGTTCAGTTCAAGTCACTGGTGAAAAAATAATTGTTAAATAGAATATTTGAGGATGTAACTGTTTAATATAGAAAAACACCATATCATGAGGCAAGTAAAATGGAGTTAGAACAAAAATGTGAGAAGAGTTAGCTGCGTCTGTTGCCCCATGTGATACTTCAGTGCCCTGTCGTTTGAGTGATTTTTTTTTTTTGGATTGATTCTATATATGTATACATACAGAGATTGGATGAATGCTAGCCATCAGGAAAGGCTTATAGTCTCCAGAATTTTTTTCTGTTCACTTTATTTTCCTCTCTGGAAAAGAAAAAGAAGATGAAGCAGGTTTTTGTTTTGTTTTGTTTTTTTAGTAAACTTTGAGGAAAGGTGGCAGACCAGGAATTACATCTGGCTTTAGGGAACTAGAGAATGACCATGACTCTGCCTTGAAGACTGCATCTATCCTGGGTTTAAAAAGAAAAAAAGCCTGGATAAGATCAAAATGCAGAGGCCTTAAACAGTGGAATACTAATGGAAGCCTGTACTTCTCAACTCTAATTTAATTGGACCCATTTGAGGGGGAAAAAAAAAAAAAGAAAATGCATCTCTATATCCATGACAGCAATCACGATTGTTAATTTTTTAAATTTTGGTTTCCTCAGATTTTTTTCCAGTTGTTTTCCATTGCTATTTTCCCTATTTTCTTGTATGGTGAGCATGTTCTTTTATAGAAAAACCAAAACTTAAAATTTCACTAAAATCATCAGTGCTTTGGAAAGAGGCACATAACTAATTAGAAGCCAGTGAAACTTTCTTCTTCAGCTTCACAGTACTTTTTATATTTCATGTCACAGTAAAACATGTTGAACAGTAGTGCTAACATAATAGAATCATTGGACAGGATTGTCTTTATTATGAAATAGTGTAGCAAAAGCTGTTTTTAAAAATTTCCCATTTTTTCCAATTTCCTAATTCCTATATTAGGCATTAGATCCATTTGTACAATGTAACTGCTGTTTTTGCATTATTGCTATTCTTTTAAATGAAATTTAATCAAGCTAAACCAAGTTCTTGTGCCCATTTAACAAGGGCAAACTTTAGGAGCTTGCATGATAGGCAAATTCAGTTCAGTACACATCTTCATTCCTGAAGGCTAAAGGTATGCAGCTTATAGTATGATGGCAACTGTTTAAGGTGAGGGTTTGTATGATTTGTCCACTCATCCGACAGTATTTCATACCCCTATTTACAATGTAAAGTGCTATGATTTATTAATGCATTTTATAAAATAAAATGTCTTACTAAGTATAAATGACAAACAATACTTGTGTGCCTTTTTAGAACCACTTATAATAGATTTATTTTTTCCTTTAATGACCAAATCGTTAAAGTAGGGTTACCAGTGCTTTATGTTTTGGTTATTTAATGTTAGGTGGGAGCCAGGGCTTCTGCCATATCAACATCTAAATCTACCTTAGCAGTGTCTGTTTTGTAAGAGAAATGAATTGCCTGGCTTCTTTACAAGGGTAAGTATTTATCTTACAAAGCTTTTTTCCATTTTCTTTTTCACTGTAACTAGTGAATAGTTTATAATTATTTGGCTGAAAAGTAGATTGAGAAGGTATGTGGCTTGAAATCTTTAGTTACCATGTGTTATGGTGCGAAGAATTTGGTCAAGGAAAAATTATAAAACCAATATGTAGGACTTAAAGTGACCAAAAGTTTCCCTATGTTCATAGATGTTGATTTTAAAAAAAAAATAGAATGGACATTTGATTTTTTTAAAAAAATGCTTGAATTTTTCAAAATTATATTTAAAAAATAAACACAAAGTATAGAATATGCTGTTGTGATTTTTCTGGCTGAAATCTAAAAGAGAGTATATCTAGATGCGTATTTATGTAAATGATACCTCTTAGATGGAAACATTCAATGCATGTGTTAAAATATTAAGGGGCTAGCTTTTAAAATTGCCTGATACAGAAAACCAAGGAAGGATACTCTTAAGTGTGGTGTTAGAATGGCTTCTCATTTGGCCCCTTTTTTCTTCACAGGTGAACGACCTGTGCTGGCATGTCCGGTGTCTCTCCTGCAGCGTCTGCAGGACCTCCTTAGGAAGGCACACCAGCTGTTATATTAAAGACAAAGACATTTTCTGCAAACTTGATTATTTCAGGTACACTGAAACTTCTTTTGTTTTTTTTAGTAAGTAGATACACCAAGAAATTATTTACACAAAGAGAATTTTATAAATAGGCTTTCTTGTCCAGTTTTATTTACTGGACCAGGTTATTATTTATTTATCCACTTTTTCTTATACAACAGATTTCAAAATGAGAATGCTTTATATTTTTGAGGTAAATTGGATTAAAACAAAATTAGCATATTTATATGTTTTAGGAACCCAGTATATAAAAATATCTTTGAATAATTCTTTCTACCTTGGCAAATGAAAGTTTTAGGTATTATAAACAGGGAAGCTTCTTTGCTGGGCAGGAATGTGAAGTATGAAATATAAGGTGACTTATTATAGCAATGCTCTTTGTTCAGGTAGAGTAGTAAGACAAAATGAAGTAATTATAGGGGGAAAAAATCAAAAGTGTTATTGAGCTTTTACCAGTTTATTATAGAATGACCCCCTATAATATACCTATAAAATGCCAGCAGTTTGAAAACTGTGATAAACCATATTATTCAGAAGAATTGACCATTCCGGTATCAGAAATACACCAAGTCTAATTACATAACCTGACTAAAAATTCTGTTTCTTTTGTCTGTTCTTTGATATTTGTGCAATTATATTTGCCTATGGTATTAAATGTAACATTTTCTCTGCCTGGTCTCTTTATAATCATTTAAATGGAAAATTTCCTCAAGGATAGAATTCAATTCTTAATGGATAGCTATCTCAAAATTGAAATCATCCTTAAGCATGACTTTTTAAAATTATCACCATTTTCCTTTATTTGCATTTCCAAAGGAAGAAGAATTTTCATTGTGAAATTGGGAAGTTAATACTACATAATGAAGTTTGTAATACTAATTATGTTGTTTATACTCAATTTCAAAAACTGATTAAGAGTTTAGTGATTGATTTGAATAAAATTGCTAGGCAAGTTAAAGCACTTCACGAAACCTAGAGTCCTTTATTTTATAAAATCATAGGATTTTATAATTACCCAAGTCATATATTTCTCATCAGGTTTGCTTTCTGTTTCCTCAAAAACAGTAGCAATTTGCCTCCTTTTTCACATAGGGTACGCTAATCTTAATTTTTTTTTTTTTTTTTTTGTAATTTAAAGCTGCTTGAAATGTTTGTTTTCAGGGACTTTTTACAAGTCTAGTTCTTCAGGATTTTTTAAATACCTTGTATTTTACTATATTCAAAACTTAATTTTTATGATTCAGATTAACTTAAAAACTAGCAATACCTCTAAAGATATGTTAATGAATAGACACAGACACATATACTTTTCTAGTTTAGTGGGGATATGCCAGGCTATGACTGCAGTTGTGGTAGGAGATATGACAGAGTATCACAAGGACTGAGAGAAAAAGGAAATCTTTACAGCTGGCATTTTGTTAAGATTAACTTGCATTTAATGTCCAGAAATGTGTCTAAAAGTTTTAGGTAATATTTCTCCGCCTCTTGTGGATGGTAATGCAAGAGCTTGTTTACCAAAGGAAGCATTTCTGAATTTTCCTTCCTCACGCACCAGAGTGAACAATTTTTGTTCTAGTCATTCTTTGATAATATCAATTTTAAATGTTTTAACTTTTTAAAAAAGTTTAAAGCATTTCCTAATTGTCTCAGCTTGGCTTTAAGACATCATTATTTATATCTTCAATGGTATCACTTTGTACTTTTAGTTTTTTCAGTTTGGAGGGTGTATGTGTGTTATGTTGAGTCTCTAGATAATTTATAAATGTCCTGATATTTGTTACAAAAGGATATTGAAACTCATATTTCATTTATTTTAAAAGAAAAAATCCTATCCTCCTCTAGAGTAACAATGAGAAGTTTTGTTTTCTAAACAGGTTTGAATTATGATCCCATCTCAAGTCTTGCTGCTGCTTACCATATTGACTTTTAAAAAATAATTGATTCCTGTTTCATTTTCAAAAGATTTAAATACTTGGGTTAATCCAATGAGTAATATAATGTGTTAGTTTAATCCTATGATGAATATCTCACCAAGCATTAACTCTTCACCCTTCCCCGTCCCCCATTTATGTAGAAGGTATGGAACTCGCTGCTCTCGCTGTGGGAGGCATATCCATTCTACTGACTGGGTCCGGAGGGCCAAGGGGAATGTCTATCATTTGGCATGCTTTGCCTGCTTTTCTTGCAAAAGACAACTTTCCACGGGAGAGGAGTTTGCTTTAGTGGAAGAGAAAGTCCTCTGCAGAGTGCATTATGACTGCATGCTGGATAATTTAAAAAGAGAAGTGGAAAATGGTAAATATATACTTAAAATACTTTTGAATCTTTTGGGACAGTGAACACAGGGATAAAAATGATTTTTTTCTCTTAAAGCATTATTTTGTGCAGTGTAATTGTGGTGAAACTCATTAAGCCCTCTACTGTTAGTGATGGTCTCCATCTGTTTATTTATAAGAAAAGCCATTGGGTATGTATTTGCCTTGTGCCATATTCTCAGGAAGCAGCCTTGAGTTTAGGGTTCTGTTTTGCTTTTTGTAACCAGTTGTTTCCTTGTGTTTGCCTTTTAAAGGATGAGCCTTAGATGTGCACTTTCAACTTGGTGCACTTTTGGCTAAATATATAAGCCTACAAATGAAATGTTGTTTCTACATTATGCTTCTAGTATGTTCTAAATCTTACGGGATTTGGCAAACCAGAAGATGTATACAGTTTCATACCAAGCCAAGAGATGCAAGAAACCTATTATTGTATGACTGCCCCCATTTGAGTTACCAACACGTTTGGTGTGTTTTTTAAATGCAGGTAATGGAATTAGTGTTGAAGGCGCCCTCCTTACAGAGCAAGATGTTAATCATCCAAAACCAGCAAAAAGAGCTCGGACCAGCTTTACAGCAGATCAGCTCCAGGTAGACATGACAATGAATTTGAGTTTTTGAAGTCCTTTTCCACCAAAAAGAAAAAGAAAAAACCCCAATAAACAAAAAACACCAAAACTAACAAAAGCCAAACAAAAAGCAATGTCTATTCTGTCTTAAAACATTTTTATTTTTTCAAAAAGGTTAGTCTGTGCTTTTTGTGCAAATTGACTTGTTGAGTGTATGAAAACATTGCCCTATTCCAAATATCCTATTGCAATATTCCAAGAGTTGTGGTATGATGTGAGCTTATGCAAGTTTGTCTCCCTGACGTCTGTTAACATTAACATCAAGGTGCAAACAAAATGTTGCTCTGTCTTGACTTCCTGAAAAAAATTACTTTAACCTAGGTATTTATGTTACTACATGTAATTTTAATAGAAGACAGAACATTTTGGGACACTTAACAGAAAGAGACATTCAGTATGTGGGTCTGTGGGACTCTGATGTGTTCATCTTTTTAACAAACTGCATTGAGTCTTTTAATAGACAAGATTGTAGATTTTCCGAGTAGGAAGGAATTGAAAATGCCTTACCATAAATGGAAATCTACTGATTGACTGCAATCAAGTAGACCTTTCCTTGTTTTTAAAGGGGGTAGAGGGAGTAATTCTATAATTTGATGCTAAAGTTTGATTATGTTCCCTGAAAATGGAAGGATTATTTTCAACTTAGTTGCCCTAAATATAATTATCATAACTTCTATTTTTATAGTCAGGAAAATAATGAAATAATTACTCTTTGCTTTATATTTAAGTCTGTACACACAGTGATTTATTTCTGGCATTTTTTTTTCAGATAAATCATTTTCTAAAAGATTAGTGTGACTGAAGTATTTGCTTTATGTTAAGGTGAGGTAACATTTATTGAGCACCTACCATGTAAGTATGGCTAGGTGCTTTACACATAGTATCCATCTTAGCTCAGACTTTAGAGGATATTTATACAATGTTAATAAATGAATGAAGGTAATTTTTTGAAAAATCACTGATAGTATTCTAATACTTGTCAGTATGTAAGATGAATGCAGTATGAGAGAATATTTGTTTTGACAATGATTAAGAAAGAAGCCTTGATATGAAAGAAATATCCCAAAGGACCTTAATGTCACTGAAAAGCAATCTAGCTTTAAAATCTAGATCCATCCTTTAAAAAAATTCCAGAAAATTATTTTTGATTCCTTAATTCAGGCATCGCCTACATAGTAAGTAGAAAATGGAAGGTAAGGCAGCTGAAAGAAATATCTGTTTGAAGCTTGTTTTTCTGGGTGCTTCATTTGGTTATCATGAAAATCACGTAAAGCCCCAGGTTAGGGGATACGTGTACCTGTGGGAGACCTGGTAGCAAAACACCCAGTAGCTAAAATATAATCTCTAATATAAATATGTTCTGTGTATAAAGTGGGCTGTTTCCATGAAAGACTGGCCATAATTTTAATAGTCATAAGACCGATAACTTTAATTTGATATAAAAATTTATTAGTAAAAGGGTAACTGAAAATTTGAAGCAACTCTTAGGTAGATATGTACAATCTCATCTGGAAAATATAGATACTAATTAAATAGAAAGGGAATAATATTTGTGGAGGTCTTTGTTTACCAAGTCTTTGCCAGATAATTTCCTGTACGTTATCTTCTTTCATCTCTTACAATTCATCCAAGAACTGCAGGGACTCCCCCAAGGCAGACAACCATGGGAATGGCAGAGAAGAGATTTGGACCCTACTTTCCAAACTTCTGGTCTTTTAATTTTCCTTAGCCTCCCAGGAGACCATGAGTAGAACTGTGCTTTACTAAGACTCCATTTAACGGCTGTGGCAGCTAAAACAAGAGTGAGATTCTGAATCTTGAAGATGGCTTTATAGTTTTAAATTGCAAATGTGCATAAAAACTACTTAAGCCATGCATTATTATATGAAAATGTGATCTGAATCATGAGTTTTTAAAAATTTATACCAGAATCATAGGTTTTAAAAATGAAGGCAGAAATTATATTCTTTCTAAGCATGTTCTCATTTATTCAGTGTTTATTAGCATCTACCTATGCCAGGAATAACTGAAACAATGAGGCATACTCTTGTCCTCAAGTGTTCTTTGTTGCTTAGGTATCTAGGATAAATTGCATCATTATACTTTACCAGAGTTTTAATAAATCAGGCCATGTACCTCATTGTTAAATTGTCCTACTTTTCAGAAAGCTAATTATTTAAGTAGTGCTTGAATTTAGCAAAATAATAAAATATAGGTGATCAGTAAGTCAAGACTATTCATACAGTACCTTGCTTGGACTTAGAAGAGTTAAAGTATGAGGAACAAACAAACTTCCCAAATTCTTTAGAAAATTATGAGAAGAAAAAAATAGTTTAACACTTACAAAATAGACTATTCTGTGTTGGCAAAAATATTTCAAATATTGTCTCATTTGTATAAATTGTATTTTAAAAGTTCCTGCCAATATTATGGTTTGCTTATTGTAGTTGGAAGTACTTGCTCAATGATTATTAATGTTAAACATGCCAGGGTTAGCACCTACTTTAATCTACTTTCAGATTAAGTTGGTCAGCTGCTACTATGCAGACTCTTGACATTTTTGGTAGACTTTCTGGCTTTAAAATGATGTGTCTACAGAGGCTAGATCCTTGACCATTTTAAATAGCTCAGAAGAGGAATAGGGTAGATTTTTGGCATCAATAGTAACTGGAAAGCAATGAAACCAAGTCGAAATTAAAAGGATTCTTTTGTGAGACTAAACACTGATGAATACATCTTACTTTTCCGTTAGCATATTCCAGTTGTAAACCATCAGTGTTGATTTAAGTTTTCCTTTATTCCTTAATGAGAAATTGCTTTAGTAAATGTAATTTGGTTCCATTATTAAACTTGTGAATTTGAAATGCATTTGTGAAGAGCATATGTTTTTTGTTTTATAAATTATCTATAATGACATTACAAATAAATAGCTGTTCAGCTTTTCTCCTTGAAAAAATTAAAAAAACAAAGACATTAATTTGTTCATTCTTTTTTTCTCTTTTGGATGTTACATGCTCAACTACATATAAACACAACTATTTGCACATGAAGATATTAAAGTAACACATTTGGAGTAGGAGAGGAAGAATGAAGCAAACTGGGCGTGATAATAAACTTTTAGGCTGTTTCTGCCCATTTTTAAAAGCAAAAGTACAAGTGCTAGTTTACAGCAAGTATGTGGACAAGTATATTGGACTGGAAGCCAGGAGTGCCTTATTCTGGAAGAGTCTCTATCAGTGAGAACTTAACTGAAAAAATACATAATTTTTAAACCTCATAAGGTTTCTCAGAACAACATTGATCTTTTTCTCCACACTATCTTCGGATTTTCTGCACATTGTGGAGGTTCATTCAGTTAATCTTGCATTATCTCCAGATATAATGGATAAGACATTCCCTTTGCCCTCCAGAAACTCACTTTCTGCTATGAAGAGCTCGACTTGCTAGCAAATTAGCTAACTACCTGGTGACAAATGCAGTGGCAGAAGATGGTATTATTTGAGGAACATAGTAAAGAATGCAGTTAATCTTGACTGTTGGAAATGATGTCAGGGTCAGCAGGACTTTAGGTTAGGTAGATTACCCCCATCCCATGCCCAGGACATGCACAATCATTTGGATGCTAGGCTCCACTCTCTCATTCTTATAATACTTTCTTTATATTTTATACTTCCCTCTATTGACTTTTAATAGTAATAAAATTCAAATATCTTGCTTGATTCCCATTACTTCCTTTTCTGAAGGAATCTAAAGCCCTTTGCTTGTGCTTTTATTCTGGAGCTCCTCTTCCTCCTCCTCCTTCACTCCATGCATCTCACTTTAAGTTGTATTGTTGGCATGCATATATCTTTCTCCCAGGAAGCTGAGGCCAGGTTCCAATCCAAAGGTTCACAACAGAATCACCTGGGAGCTTTTCGATCTATGAATGTTTAGATCTCAGGAAATTCTTATGCAATAGACTGATGAGTATCTCTCTTTTAAGGTCCCAGATGTTCCTTTGCATAGAACAAGTGTCGAAACAAGGAATGATGGAGTAATTGCAATTAAGTGGAGTGCAATCTGTTGCACTGTCTACTATTTTCATACTAATAAAAATTGATGTAGGGGCCTTGAACCTGTTTAGTTGAATAGAGGTCAAAGATATGATTTTTATATTTTTAAAAATTGCTTAATGCTAGTAATTTTTAACAAAATGGAAAAAATAGTAAATAGACTTTTATGCATTTTTTGTGGGTTGTAAGAATGGAAGAAAAGGTGAGCTTATTTTTAACAGCATAGTTGAGAAACAAGTTTTTTATGTTGAAATTTATTTTTTTAAAGATTTGAGCATAGCAACTTGTGCATAATTTTATATAATATGCATTCTTTTTATTGATATACACTTCTCTGTATTGATTTTCAAGTAGTAAAATACAAGTACTCCATTTTCTTGTGCATGCCTTATCTCTCCTGTCATCAAAGTTCAGAAGATTGAGCTTCTTATTTTTAGCTATTTACTATTTACTACCTACATTTTTTAAAAAAACAGGTTATGCAAGCACAGTTTGCTCAGGACAACAACCCAGATGCACAGACTCTCCAGAAACTGGCAGAAAGGACAGGCTTGAGCAGACGTGTGATACAGGTGACTATTTTAAAGGTTAATCAAGAGATACTAAAAGTTCTATTCTAGGTTTTTATAAGTGTACATTGTGGGTGTGTGCATAGAAATGTCAAAGCATTAGCTTCTCATTTTAGATCTCTTCACATTCTAAATCAGTTTTTTAAAAAGCCTGATAATTAATTAGCCTGCATGATCCAGGCTACCATTTGTTAGACAGCTCTTTGCAGAAGTTACTTCATTCATTGCTCAGAGCAAGCCTAAGATCCTAAGGCTAAAAAGACAACTACGGTTTGAAGCTAGATCTGTTTCTGAAGCCAGAATTGTTTCTACTTTTCTATGATTGTGTATGTGGATGTGTGTGTGTACAGGGGGTGGGCAATGTTGATGACCTTTATTAAAGATCCAGGTAGAAGGAATGATGTAAACAAAAGTAGGGAAGGATAAGTTAGAGCAAATTTGTTGGAAGATAAAATTTATGTTTGCAAATTGTGGGAAATAGAGTTGTTTGAGCTGAATTTGAAGAGGCCTGTGAATATCAAGTTTGCTTGTGAGTAGGAGAAAACCATGATATGTATTTTTAGGAAGAAAGGACTGGTGACAGTACATAGGGAGACTTAGAGTTGGGAGAGGCTACATGGAGATTGACAGATTAGGTGTGATGCCCAGCAAAATAATGATTTTTCAAAAAGAGACAGCTGGTGGCCTCAAATTCATTCTGAAACATTTTATCGACTGAAGACTAATGGCAGGCACTGGATGCAAGAGAGACAAGGAAAACGACCTGGACGCAATAATGGTGAAGCAGAGAGACATCAAAGATGACTTATATTTGAAGTCAAAGTATCCATGGAAATGGTATTACTGACAGGACTATTAAAATAGGTTAAATTAAAACAGGTTTTAAATTAAAACCTATTAAAACAGGTTTTTTAAAATGTGGGTTCGGAAGTTGGGAGGGAGATGAATTCCTTTTCCAGCTCTGATTATCAGGCAATGATGGTGGCAGTTGAGCATGTAAACCGGTATTTTAAAGGATGAAACACCATTTCCATGGATACACTTCCCTGGTGGCTCAGAAAGTAAAGAATCCACCTACAGTGCAGGAGACCTGGGTTTGATGCCTGAGTTGGGAAGATCCCCTGGAGAAGGGAATGGCTACCCACTCCAGTATTCTGGCCTGGAGAATTCCATGGACAGAGCCTGGCAGCCTACAGTCCATGGGATCACAAAGAGTTGGACACAACTGAGCAACCTTTACAAAGGATGAACAAGACTCATGAAACTAGCTCCTTTATAGAGACACTGTGGACAGTAAAAACTGAAGAATGAACTTTATGGAGCAAGCTGTTTGAACTAGACCATCACAGCCAGAACCAAGGAATGAGTCTAGTGTATGAAGCATCATGGAAGCCCAAGGACTGAGGTAGATTCAAGATGGAGGTGGTCAACTGTATCAGGATCTTATATTTCCCTTCGATTAGGGAAATGGAAAACAATTTTAAATAATATTTAAGGTTAAAAAGGTATAGCAGAGTAATGATGCAAGTGACTGTAAGATGACTTTCAGTGGGGAAAAACAGTTAAGTCTAACACTGAATTATAATGTTTTATTTCTTAAATTTGCTGGTGGGTAAACAGGTGTTTATTCAGTTTATTTCTATTAGGCCTGAAGTATTTCATAATTAAAAGATCATTTATTCCAAGAAGTCAGTGGGAGAGACCTGATGATACCTCAGCTTCTCTGAAGACCTAGATTTGCAGTGGATTTGGTTAAGTTCAGTGTAATGAGGCTGTCTGAGGCGGCAAGTCCCATAACCTCAGTACTTTCAGATGTCCAGGGTATTGTGTTTGTCTCAGAGTGCCAGATTCTAGAAAGGGGCTAACAAGGAACCAGTGTGAAAAGAGTGCTCCCTTAGAGGAAGATTAAGGTCAAGAAAGTCTGGAAATCATGTGCTGTTATTAACAGCAACAGGGATTTTTATCTGGAGAAAAGATCCAGAGATGGTAAGGGAAGGAAGAGTATAAACAGGTGTCTTTAAATGGTTATGAAAGGCGGCAGGATCATGTCTCTGTGAGGGAATGTAGAAGAAAAACAGATTTCACTCACAGTGAAGAATTTTCTCAGTATGCAAGTCTACAAAATTGGCATTGGCTACCACTGAGCACTACTGGTAAAGAAACTGCCTGCCAGTGCAGGAGACATGGGTTCAATCCCTGGGTCAGGAAGATCCTCTAAAGGAGGCTTGGCAACCCACTTCAGTATTCTTGCCTGGAGAATCCTATGGACAGAGGAGCCTGGCGGGTTACAGTCCATGGAGTCACATAGAGTCGGGCATGACTAAGCAACTAGCACACACCATTGAGGTGGTGAGTTTCCTTTACGTGGAAGTGAAACTTCCTTTGTTGAGGTAGTTCCAACTCAGTGGTCTGAGGGGGTCCTCATAATCTAAAGACTATACATTCAGTGACAGTGATTGCTGTAGCTAAGTCAGATTCATGGTTATTATGTTTTAGATTACTTTGAAGTTGGAAGCAAAGGAAAATGGAAGATTTTCTGAGAGCTTTCTTTATTATTTGAAGAAGTAAGAACCCCAGACAGACATCTCTCTTATAATTTCCAGGTATTTAGGTCACCAGTATTATGAGAAAGTTAACTACATTCCAAGCCCTAGAACCTGGAGAGTATATTGTTGGGTGGTGGCTTTTAATATGTAAGAGTTAAATATTTTAATAAGATGGCAAAGGAGTACTAACAACTCAAATATATAGTCCTTTACAGTATTTTTGAAGGATTAATTACTGTGAACTCAAATAGTGGTCAGAACCTCTTTGCCCAGCTACTTCTTAGCATTGAGCACACATTAGAAATGGTAAAGAAAAGAGATTTACTAGGCCTCAATTCTTATATGCAAACTAGGTTACCCAAATATTAGGTGGAAATACTGGTCCTATACAGGATATTATTACAGATCTCACCTTTACTAGCTAAAGTCTACATGAAAGTGAAAATTATTAGTCGCTCAGTTTTGTGTGACTCTCTGCGACCCGTGGACTGTAGCCCACCTGGTTCTTCTGTCCATGGAGTTCTCCAGGCAAGAATACTGTAGTGGGTAGCTATTTCCTTCTCCAGGGGATCTTCCCAATCCAGGTAACAAACCTGGATCTCCTGCATTGCAGGCAGATTCTTTACCATCTGAGCCTCCAGGGAAGCCCTGAAAGTCTGCATAGTGAGACATTGTAACAGAGCAGATCATCACTGAGCTGAAATCACAGAACAAGGATGGGTGATTTTACTTTTAACAGTCTACATCCAGATAAAATCACTGCTCACATATCCTTTCACAAAGTTGAATTATGAGTTGTATATCTTACAGAAACATGATAAAACATTCCTGTTTCTCCCAGTGTGCTTGGAGTTCTCTTTCTATATTAAAATACACATCCTTTGTATTGCTATATAATTTATTTAGTTTATTTTGAATTTTTTTACATCATAAAAATGCTACAATGAAGAACATTGTGTATATACTTTGTGCATTTATTCAGTGGTGTATATAGGATAAATTTCTAGAAGTGAGATTATTGAGTCAAAAGATAAAAACATTATAAGAGGCTTTGACTGATAGTACAAAATTCACCTTGGATAAAGTTCATAATCAATTTATTCTCCCAGAACCTACATATGAAATTTCTCTTTCCTCAAAGTAGATAAATCCTAAAAACTATCATTCTTTTACATCCTTTCCAATTGCCAGTAAGAAAATATCATTGTTTTTATTTATCTTTCTTTTATTATCAATAAACCTTAATATGTTTACTTATATTGTGATTAAAAATGTATTTTTTAGCTGATTTTTATATTGGGTTATTTCTTTTCTCTTTATCCTATTGATTTTTATTATTTATCATGTTAAACTTTCATAGTTCATCAATTGCCTTTTCATTTATTTTTACTACATAGAAATTTTACATTGTTTTATATTCAGATCTCTTCATATATTTTTTCTGATAGCTTTGGTCTTTTTCTTGCTTCACCTAGAGAAGTATATCGACATTGGCTTTTGTTTCAATAAACATTTTCCCAATTATTTATATCTAAACCCTTATTTATTTGTAATGGACTTTTGGTTACATGTTGTAAAGTTGAGATTTTTCTTTTTTTCCCCCCAAATGATTAGGTAGCTTTCTCTAATCCATTCTGTGCCAGCTCTAATTTCTCAGTCATTTAAAATTACATCTTTTTCATACATTAAATTCTTTTATTTGGCCTTTTGGGTTTTCTAAGAGATTGATATAATGCACTAGTCTTTTCTTTTACAGAATGTCTATGTGGCCTGCTTTCAGCTTATGTATTTTACAATTTACAGCTTAGATTTTTAAAAGTATCTTACTTAGAAGAAATTTTAACTCTGTTAGAGGTTTGCAAAGCAAGAGGAAATTTTAAGTCAGTAAGGAGAATCAAGGAGAAGGCAACGGCACCCCACTCCAGTACTCTTGCCTGGAAAATCCCATGGACGGAGGAGCCTGGTAGGCTGTAGTCCATGGGGTCGTTAGGTGTCGGACATGACTGAGCAACTTCACTTTCACTTTTCACTTTCATGCATTGGAGAAGGAAATGGCAACCCATTCCAGTGTTCTTGCCTGGAGAATCCCAGGGACGGGGGAGCCTGATGGGCTGCCATCTCTGGGGTCTCACAGAGTCGGACACGACTGAAGCGACTTAGCAGCAGCAGCAAGGAGAATCAAAAGGACTTGTATTTCGTTCCTCAAGCTAGATAGCCCTCATGTCAGAAGTTTTCTGATGCCTAAAATCTTCAGCTTTATTTAAATGTGCAGGTTACATGATACTTTGTGTTTTCAAAACTCTTTGCTTAATTACCTGTTGATTTTTTTCTAGGGGGTATCTGAATCACATTAAGGTAGTTATTCTACTGTTAACATCAGGCTATCTTCATATTTATTTCCAAAGTCTGAAATTCTTTAAAAAAATAACTGAGTATTTTCCACCTAATATATAATTTATTGGAGACATAAGACACCTTGAAGAAACTCTGGGAATTGTAGTGCCGTGTGTTTTAGGTTAATGTAGTCCTCTGGGGTGCCTGTCTTCTGGGCAGTGTCAGGGGAAAAGGCAGGTGGCAGCTGTCCCTGGTTAAAAGTTGGAGAATGTGTGAGTGTGTCTTCTTGGCTGGCTGGGTGACGGCAGTGGCACCTGTTGTTCAGGAGCCTGTAAAGGGAGCTGTGACTGAAGACTCTGGATGAAATCTCTGTACAGATACCCGAGTCTCACTGCTGCCCCGGAACATGGGTGATAAGGCTGTAACTACATCATTTTCCTTGATACATGCCTACGCTTATTCCTGAGATACTCCTTAGATGCTACCCCTCAGCCACCTGCTCAGACCCATTTTCCTTTGGTTTTAACCCCTTGAGTTTATACCTCTGTTTATGAGTCCCAAGGATAACAAGGTATGCCTTTTGAAGTCAGGCCAACTTTTTAATAAATCATTTTTATTCAGCCCTCTGTTCTGCATTGTTCAGCCCTGATTCCCTTGAGTCATCAACTAACAGCCTGCCAGTCCTGGGCAGAGACTTATGCCCCTGGCCTTCTCCCTTGATCCCCAAATGTTCTTATCCTAATTTCCTTATAAAGTTTTAATCCCTCCACTTCTCTGTCTTCTTATGACAGAGTTGTTTGGAGTGATAGCAAATAAATGCTGTAATATTTCAATAGAGGAACACTCTGTAGGCAGGTTATATCTAAGTGCAAGAAGTTCACATGAGGGTAGCTTAGTTACTGGAAGCATTCTGGGTGGTCTAGACTTGTTTACCCTGACCTGCATGTAAAATTCTGCTTAACCCAGAACTTCCTTTATTTCTGTGATGGAGTGGACAACAAAGTGGTTAGCTCTTTACATTTGGTGAACTGTTTCACCAGTGGATATGTTTGCATTTTATTCTACTTAAATATTGCCAGTTGTTTCTTACTGTAAACCTGACTTCAACATGCTTCTTAGAGAATAGCCTATGTATTTACTAAGAGAAATTGAACTCAGCAGGTTACCAAGAGACTGGAATAACTGAATCAAGAGGTTTGTAGAAAGCTTTAAGTTCTCAGTGGGGATTTTAATCATTTGAAAATGGATTTCAAATAAGTCCAGCAGGTGTCTGAGAATACAGTGAGTAGTGTATTTTTAAAAAATTTCTGATGAAAGGGTTTTTTCCATTTTTCTTTTTGTCCCAAATGTCAGTAGGAGAATCAAGGAAACTTTTCTGAAATTTTGAATCCCCTCCCCCATTTTTATTTTGGAAGATGCTGGCTTATTATAAAACCAGTTTTAAATTAAATCATCAGATAATTATTATTTGAGCAAAGAAAATGACTGTTGATAACTGCAAAATTATTTCTCTTGTGTCTACAGAACTCTGTTTTAAAGAAAGCTTCTTTAGATTTATGCTGTGCTTATATGGTAGAGTTGCATCCTTTGTAGTATTGAACTGGTATTGTACTCAGCTGCTATGTGACATAGCTACTGTTGCTCTTCTCCTCTCTCAGGTATGGTTTCAGAACTGTAGAGCACGCCACAAGAAACATGTCAGTCCTAATCACTCCTCCTCTGCCCCAGTCACAGCAGTGCCACCCTCCAGACTGTCTCCACCCATGTTAGAAGAAATGGCTTATTCTGCATATGTGCCCCAAGATGGGACGATGTTAACTGCACTGCATAGTTATATGGATGGTAGGTATCCTAACATTTAACAGCTGCCTTTCAAACAATCACTCATACCTTCTCATATTATATTGTTAATAGGATTCACATTTTGAAATATTACCTCAGTAGTAGCTGAAAAATACTGTGGGAGAGGGATGCAGTAGGGAGAAGAACTATCCAACCTTCTTCTGTGACAACCTTTTAAGGGGCATGCAAAGCACTCACTTTACAGCTAAAATACAGATATTCATAATGACTCATAGATAGTGCTTGATTTTTACTTAGAAAAAACATTCGTTTTGTTTTGACCTGATAAATATTTGAATAATTTATTTTCGTATGGTCAGAGACAGTAGTCACCCTCAGATTTTTAGATTGAGGTTTACTTAATTTTGTTAAAGAAACTTTTTTATTGAAGTAAAATGTACATGTAGAAAAGTACACACATAAGTATTCAACTTGATGAATTAATAAAATCAACATATCCGTGTAAATACTACCCAGAGGCAGTAGTAGGATGTAATTAGCACCTCAGAAGCTTCTCCTATGTCCCCTCCCACTCATTATCCTCTTCCTCCAAAGTAACATTGCCTGGACTTCCAAAATCGTGTCCTGGTTTTGCCTGTTGTTGAGCTTTATATAAATCAAACCTTGCAGAATGTATTCTGTGTCTCACTGCTTTCAACTGTAATGTTTGTGAGATTCCTTTGTATTGTTGCAAGAATCAGTGATTTGTTTCATTGTTATACAAAATTCCACTGTAGGATACCATTATCCACTTAGGGTTGGTAGGCATTCATTTTATTTCCGGTTTGGGCTTTTATGTATATGATGCTATGGGCCTCATTATACACGCCTTTGGGTGCAGATTAATTCACAGTTTTATTTAGTACATATATGCTAAGAGTAGCATATAGGGTCCTGACTACACATATGTTCAATCTTAGTTGATTCTGCCAAAAAGTTTCTGATACTGCTTGAACCAATATACACTCTGACCACCAGCACATGAGAGTTCAAGGTGCTCTACATCCTCTCCAGCACTTGATGTGGTGTGACCTCTTAATTTAGCCAGCTTAGTGGTTGTATAGTGCCATCTCATTATTTTCATTTGCTTTTCCCTCATCACTGATGAGCCTGAGTATTTTTTCTTTGGGCATTTGTATATTTGTTTTTTTTTTAATTTTTGTGAAGTACCTGTTCATGTCTTTTGCTTATTGGTCTGTTGGCTTGTCTGTTTTGTTTTTCCTTGATTTGTGCTAATTTTGGCTGTGTATTGCATATAGATCAGTTTTTTCATAATTATATGTATTACTCTCTTAAGGGTATGTTTTATAGAGCACAAGTTCCTAATTTTAATGTAGTTCATCAGTTTTATTCCTTCATGAGGAATGCTTTTTTTATGAGCTGTTCAAGAAATTGTTCCTACTCAAAGATAATGAAGATATTCCTATCAGTTCAGTTCAGCCGCTCAGTCGTGTCTGACTCTTAGCGACCTCATGGACTGCAGCACTCCAGGCCTCCCTGTCCATCACCAACTCCCAAAGCTTGCTCAAACTCATGTCCATTGAGTCAGTGATACCATCCAACCATCTCATCCTCTGTCATCCCCTTCTCCTGCCTTCAGTCTTTCCCAGCATCGGGTCTTTTCCAATGACTCAGTTCTTTACATCAGGTAGCCAAAGTATTGGAGCTTCAATGTCAGTCCTTCTAATGAATATTCAGTACTGATTTACTTTAGGATTGACTGGTTTGATCTCCTTGCTATCCAAGGGACTCTCAAAAGTCTTCTCTAACACCACAGTTTGAAAGCATCAATTCTTTGGTTCTCAGCTTTCTCTTTGGTCCAATTCTCACATACATACATGACCACTGGAAAAACCATAACTTTGACCAAATGGACCTTTGTCATATATTCCTCCTATGGTATCTTCTACAAACTTCACTAACCATGTTTTACCTTGACATTTAGATTTACAGTCCATCTAGAATTGAATTTTCTATGTAGTGTAAAATAAGGACAAAGTCTTTGTTTATGAAAGTACCAATTTCCCAGCTGATTTTCTGTGCTACATTTGTCATAAACCAAGTGTCTATATAGTTTATATGTCAACTTCTGTACCCTTAGAAGAGCCTAGAGGGCTACTGTCCATGGGGTCACAAAGAGTTGGGTGTGACTGAAGGGACTTAGTACATACTATTCTGTTTTACTGGTCCATTTCTGTATCCATACCTAATTGTTTTACTAATGCTGGATATATAATTCTTGATATCCAGTAATACATGTTATCCTATTTTATTGTTTAAGTTTGTATTGCCTCTTCTTGACCCTTTCTGTTCCCATAATTTTTTCCAACAAAAAAAGAGAAAATAGTTGAGATTTTCATGTCATCTATTAAATCAGTTTGTAGGAAACCACCATCTTAATAATATTGTCTTCCAAACCATGATCTTAGTCTATCTTTCTGTTTATTTAGGTCACCTTCAAATGCTCTCTTATATTCTGGAGTTTTCTGTTTAGGAACCTTGCACATCTTTTGTTAGGTTTTTTTAATAGGTTTTTGTTTTGATGCAGTTAATTGTAAATGGTTTTTCCTTTATATGTGGAAATCTGGGTTTACAGCTATTTTCTTTCAGCACTTTGACATATGAATAAAATAGTTTCTTCCATTGTTTCTGTTATTTAGAATATAGTTAATTGACTTGATACCACTTACTGTTGAAGTCAGCTATGGGTCTTATTCTTGTTTCTTTAAAAGTGAATGTCCTTTTCCCCCAGCTTTTCTCTTTGTGCTTGGTTTTAAGTTTTGTAGAATGTGCCTATGCTTCTTGAATATGAAAGTTTGATGTATTTGCTTATACAAACTTTCTGTATCTTCAAATATTATTTCTGCTATTACTGAAAAAGCCCATATTTTCTAGCCTTTTGATCTTCCATGTTCTGGACTAGATATTTTCTTCTGACCTGTATTCCAGTTCACTAATTCTCTCTCTGTATATGCTGTAAAACTCACTTGCTGAGGTCTTAATTTCAGTTATTGTTTTCAGTTTTTAGAATTTCCATTTCATTCTTTTATATAGTTTTTATTTCTATACCAGAATTATCTCTGTTATCACTTTATTCCCTAATACAATTGTTATATTATAGTTATTTTAAAGTTCATACCTGACAACTCCAATATCTGGATATTTTCGCAATCTATTCTATTGTTTTTCCCTCTTTGTTTTTAGTCATGTCGTATTTGCCTTGTTACTTTTTTATTGCACTTCAGATGTGAGGTATGAAAACTAGAAATAATTTGAAGCTCTGAATGGGATATTTTCCACCAGAGAGAATTTAGTTTTGCCATTGGCAGGGAGTTAGGTCAGGGGAAGACCCACTTAATCCAATCAGACATCAGTTCTCACAAAGGCTGGCATGTTTCTGGGTCACCACTTCTTGGCAGTAGCCTTTTGGGATAACCCCAAAACTTGTGTTTTGTTTTGTGTGTATTGTTTTTAATGAGGGCTTCTCTTCAGTGTTACCTGGTCCTTCGTATTTGTTCCCCACCACCCAAAGTCTAACTCCTGAAAACTCTGCTAAACTTCTCAGCCTCCTAGGCACTCATTTTCTTTTAAAATTGTCTTTACACTTGTGGAGGAAAAGTAGCCTCATTTTATTTCCTTCCTTCTCTAGGACTTGGCTTTGTGAACTCTCACTGCCTTGGTATCTTTCAGATGCCTTCAAACAGCTTTTCAAAAATTTTGTCCGGCTTTCTTAGTTGCTCTTAGAAGGACGTTTAGTTTGAAGCAGCATAGTCTTTGCTGAGAGTGAAAAGTTCATTTTAAGGTTTGGTTAAAGTAAAAATCAGAGCCTGTATCATTGTTGCCATTTACCTACGCTAGGATTAAAATTGTGTGTGTTCACATGAGTGACTGTTGTGTTGCCTGAGTCAAATGTGTTTTCATGTATGCTTAGGAAAGAGGCAGTTAAACATCCATAAACGGGAATTTGGGGCAGGAGTCACCCTATAGAGGAAACTTCATATGAAATTTGGCAATTTCTCTGTAGACGAAGGTGGTATGTTTCTGGCTGCAGGGTAAAGTGCAGTGAATGGGGTATGGATGGAGGACTTTAAAGTGGCAAAAGCTTGGGTCCCAAAATAAAGATTTTGGAGTAAACCATTCCTGGATTCTCGTAATATTATACTCACTATGCTGAATAAGTTAATGCTTCTGCTGAGGTCAGTGGAATAGCTTGGTGCCCTCAGCTATAATCAGTAGTGAGAGGACTTTGCCTTGGATTGTTTTTTGTTTGTTTTTAAGTCAGTTTTATTTACCGTACAAAACTGATCCACAAATTTCTTTCTATTTTGTAGCTCATTCACCAACAACTCTTGGACTCCAGCCCTTGTTACCCCATTCAATTACACAACTGCCAATAAGTCATACCTAATTCCTTTTTTCAGGGATAGAAATGATTAAGGATATAAACTTGTCATTTGTTATGTATAAAATACCATTGAAAATATATTAATGTTAATTTTTTATTTAACACCCAAAGCATTTCCAACATCACTTTGCTGCCCAGGTATGTATCTCTAGTTGGCCTGCAAGACACTTTTATAGATTCTTCATTTTTTGTAAAACTTATGTTTACAAGAAGAAAATAAATCAAAACTTTTTTTTTGTATTGTATGAAAATAGTTCACTCAAGTGTGTATCTGTTAATTTATTTGTCATCAAAAGAGCACTTTGCCTAAAAGAAAGGACTGACAAGTGTGCAAAATGTTTACAATCCTTTGTGAAATTGTAGTTTATCATTAGTTTGTATCTGTAAGTTATTGTTATAAATATTACCTGTATTTTTTGTTATATACAACTTTATACTTTGAAGCTTGTATCTGTGAATTTGCAATTGAAATTTATTTTGCCAATGTTTTCTGAATGAACTGAATAAAGCTTCTGTTGTAGCATGCCATGCAAACACATTATTGTGTTTGTGGTTGATGAACTATGGCTGTAAATAACACTATAGTTTAATAAGCCCACCATTCTAAGTTTATTAAACATTTTTCATTCTTGTGAAAGTTTCAACCAGTTTATCCTTTTTGTGTGTGTATTTTCAGCAGTAAGTTGACTTCAGCCTCTTACACATATAATAACAACTTTTACTTTTAAAAGTCATTTTGTTTTGAGCTTTGTTGTGAGTACATTTTAATAGGAAACTTATTTGTGGATGATTGCGCTTACTCAAGAACACATGAAAGTATCTCATTTGGCAAATTGTCTCTTTTGAACTAGTTAATAAAATTAATGTGAAAGAAAAGGCAGAGTGCTTTTCAAAATGACCTTTTGGGGTGTCCCAAGCCAGAAATGAAATGTGGGCCATTAGAATGTATTTCTTAAGGGTTGAAAAAGGAGGACAAGAAATATTTGGAGTTTGTGATCAATGCTTCTAGAGCAGAGACTCTTTACTTTTTCTTCCTAGTGAACCCTCTTTAGGGATTGTGATTGAGAGCTGAAATCTAAACCTCAGGACTTTATCCTATGTAGCAGTGGACACTTGTCTCGGAATTACAAAAGTAAGTAGTGCCACCCTCACTAATTTTTGGATTTAAAGAATTTAATCAGTACTTACTTCTTATCTTTTATATACCAATCAGGAAAAAAAAGGTAGTGAGACAGAAATCTTAAGTTTAAGTCTTTGTTTAACTTGGCGGGTTCACATCTGGCTGAGGACTGG
The DNA here is from genome assembly GCF_027580195.1 of Bos mutus. Classification (NCBI taxonomy): domain Eukaryota; kingdom Metazoa; phylum Chordata; class Mammalia; order Artiodactyla; family Bovidae; genus Bos; species Bos mutus. The sequence goes on along the minus strand of NC_091619.1, from coordinate 67,521,605 downwards.
AAGTAATAGTGGAGTATTTGTAATTCTATTCTAGTAATCATAAATGCAACCAGAAAGCAATCACATGGATGTCAGTAACTTACTATCTGCCTCAAACCAGAAGCAACAAACCTAAGTTTCACTATGGGAGAAAGGGGGGAAAAAAGTGTTTTGTTTTTTTAAACTTGCTACTCCAGTTACAATCCTTTTGGCCAAAAACAAAGAACATAGCCAGTAGTCACCGTATCTGATCTTGTGAAATTGATGCTAATCTCCTGGGTTCTTGTCTACCTGTCCCAGGCACCACATGGTGAGGTCAGCTTTCCTTTACCAGATGTGGAAGAAAGCTCTTGTAGTCTAGCCAACCTCTGTGCTGTAAGCGGCTTCTTCCACTTCCCAGCTGCATGTAATTGGCACCATTTAGCTTGGGAGGTGCTTGATTGTGAGTGTTCCTTCTCTGGCTCTTTTGCCTTTTTTTCTGTGCTCACAATGCTCAGAGAAGTTTTATGAACCACATCACTACCATTTTTAGTTCCAAAGATGAATGCCCAAAGTTGAAGTAAAATTTCTGTAACAGAGAAGTTCAAAGTTGTCAAAATAATGAGACTTATAGATCCAGCATATGAAGTTGCTAATAATAAAAATGGGATAGATAAGAAAGTACTAAAACATTTTTTGCATGTGATACAAACATTGTGACTATGTTTTCGTTTCTGTTAATGGAAGTTGGAGTGCTACTTTTATAACTTTAGGGAAGAATTGAAGTATCTCCATGTTAGTAATACTCAGTGTGAGCATGTAGGCACAATATCTATTTGCTTGAAATTAGAGGGTGATCAAACGACTTTTGTGAGGCTTGTAGGAAGACTTTTTATTGTTGGACTAACAAAAACCCAGTTAACAAATAGGTTATCTCTTCAGTATTCAGAAATTCATGAGCTCTAAGAGGGTAAAGATAACTCTTTGCTCTGCAAATCAATTGAATCACCAATTCAAACATTAAAATTGAAGTCACACTAAGTCATACTCCTTTAAGTGATTGTGAGTAAGATAGTATAGCTTTAACAGTAATTATGCATTATGCAAATATCATTCTTAAAATTCCACATTACTTTAAGTTGTAAGTACATGTGTTTTCAGTATCTCATAATAAGTATTATTAGGATTACAGTTCATGCTTTTAAAATTGTTAGTGTTTGAAATCTTATAGCTGTAGTATTTCTTGACTTTGTAAATTATGTATATAATTACTCCAGTAGCATTATGAGACGAAATGAGATCTTAGGACTGTGTTATGGCTTGAAGGACTTTACCTGTTATTAAAGAAATGATTCTATTATTTAGAAGTCATTTGGATTGCAATACACTAAATACCAGAAGTATATTGGCCCAGGAAAATTTCTCAATGGTCTCCATTCCAGGAGATAAAGGAACTAAATTAGTGGTATTTGATTTTGCTCTTTTGAAATACAACCAAATTTTTAGAGAAGGAATGGATCTGAATTCAAAAGAAGTACACTGGATACTGTCTAATACGTATCTGCTTGGATTCAATCACACAGTGAAAACTATTTTATAGCCTATTTTTCCCTTTTAATACGATAATCATATTTCAAAGTACCATACTCATCCACAACATCATTATAACTGATACACAGCACACCATATTGCTTGAGCTTGGCAAGCGGTAAAGAATCCGTCTGCCAATGAAGGAGATGAGGGTTTGATCCCTGGGTCAGGAAGATCCCCTGGAGAAGGAAATGGCAGCCCACTCCAGTATTCTTGCCTGGAGAATCCCATGGACAGAGGAGCCTGGGGGCTAGTCCGTGGGGTCTCAGAGGTCGACAGGATGTGATTGAGTAGCTGAGCACCAGCACCAGATATGCATGAATAGTTTTAAGACTCCTGAAATTCACTAAATGTTCCCAGAATGATGCACTAGTTTACATCTCCAAACACTGCTAGTGGAGATGTAAATTAGTGCATCATTCTGGGAACAATTGATGAATTTCAGGAGTCTGTTTGCAGAGAAGGCAATGGCACCCCACTCCAGTACTCTTGCCTGGAAAATCCCATGGATGAGGGAGCCTGGTAGGCTGCAGTCCATGGGGTCGCTGAGGGTCAGACGCGATTGAGCGACTTCACTTTCACTTTTCCCTTTCATGCATTGGAGAAGGAAATGGCAACTCACTCCAGTGTTCTTGCCTGGAGAATCCCAGGGACGGGGGAACCTGGTGGGCTGCCATCTGTGGGGTCGCACAGAGTCAGACATGACTGAAGACACTCAGCAGCAGCAGTGTTTGAGATGTTTTCCAGAGCACTTGTCTATCTTGCCTACTAGTGGAGTTAATACCAATTATTTTTCCAATAGAGTCAAAAAGATAATTTTAAAGCCTTATTTATTACTTGATAAGACATTTTAACTTACATTTTGGAGACCTATTTTCTTGTAAAAGGAGTAAAGGTAAACACAAGCAACCATTTTTGAGACCTTTCTTCCTTCAGTTGTTCTACATCCATGGCTAAGTGAACATCCCATAGGATTTGTTCAGCTAAGGTATCATTTATTGACATCAAACATTTTACGGAAGCGCTTGGAAGTCTTTATAACATTTTATTAGATTCGCTGATGATTTAATTTTTTTTATTTTTTGCAAAGCCCTTCATGCTTTTCAAATGCTTTTCCGTACAGCATCATGTCCCCCATTCAACAGACAGGGAAACTAAAATTTAAGAAACTTTGATTAACGTAATTAGGCCTTTGGTTTTTAATATGCAAGAGTTCTCCAGAGCATCAGATTATTTCTATAACTCTGTAGAGATCTCAGAATAAATTTGTAAGTGACTCTCATTTGCTTGAGCTTCATAAATTCAAGGAAGATAGACTTTCAGAGGCTGTAAAGACGCCTGCAGGAAACACCCTTCTCTCTTTCTAGTTGTATCAGCAATACTTGCTGAGGATCTACCAAGGTTATGTACTTGGTGGGGGCTGAGAGCAAAGTTCAGGCTTGGGTGGCTGGTGTGTGTGTGTGACAGAGAGAGAGAAACCACAGGGCAAAAGGAGAGGGGATTCTAAGAAGTAAGGGAGAGTGAGCCCTGGAGGCTGAGAGCAGAGTTCAGGGGTGGGTGGTATGTGTGTGTGTGAGAGAGACCACAGGGCAAGAGGAGAGAGGATGCTAAGAAGTGAGTGAGAGCGAGTCCTGGGAGGGACTTGCTTTCCTATTGCATTCACAGTGTAATGTGGTAAGTGCTCAGTTGATTGAATGAGGTTTGTAGGAAAATAATGAGCATGATACTCATGCTTGAGCATCCTAAAATAACTTCAAATTCCAAAAGAACTCTTCTTAAATTCTCAAAATGTTCTTCCTTCATCAAATCTCTTTTAAGTGCCTTTTGCATCTTATATTCTTTTTACACCACTTAGTATAAGATGTTGGACTCCCAGGTGGCGCTAGCAGTAAAGAGCCCACCTGTCAGTGTAGGTGATGCAGGTTCAATCCCTGGATTGGGAAGATACTCTGAAATAGATGACAACCCGCCCCAGTATTCTTGCTTGGAAAATTCCATGGACAGAGGAGCCTGGCGTGCTGCAGTCCACAGGGCCACAAAGAGTCAGTCATGACTAAGTGCACACACACACACACACACACACACACAGTATAAAATGTGGGACACCTGGTTTTAGCAGTTTCTGACACCAGTGAAGTGTAGAACGAGGACTTTAGCCTCCCTGGTTACCGGTTTCCTCAATAGTCAAAGGAAGATTTTTGTATGAGACTTGGTATGATAAATGGAAAAACATGGTAAAAACATGATCTATTAGTTTAGCAGGGTGGGGCTAATGGCAGGGGATCAGGCAAACCGAGGCTGGGCTGTTAAAACATCAGAAGTCTGGCAAACATTGCTCAAGCCTAAGCAACCCCAGAAGGACAGTGCTCCATCCATTTCCTTAAATAAAGTGAGAGGTGGAGCATCTATACTGGTAATGAATTCCATGTTCTGAAGTGAAGTTTTTCTCTTATCGCAATCTCAGTACAAATGGAAACCGTCTATTCGCTGTCCACAGGAACTCCCTTCTTCATCTTAGAAAGCTTCTCAGGCAAATAGAGGTTCACCTTCTGTAATTTGGGTAGATAGAATCTCTGTATAGTTTATCTTGCAGAGGTGATATAAATGTTTGAAAAATATTTTTTAAACCTAAAGGAATGATGCTATACTTGAAAATAGAAATCATGGCTACAAATTCAATTTCAAAATATTTATTTCCTGGAACGAGGGTAAAGTCTCTAGAGAACCACTACTAGCTATTAGCTCATTTCTTTGCGATGTACTGGAAGAAGTCTGCCACATTGCCAGCATAGCTCTGACCCACAGAATTTCATCTTTGGTTGAACCTCCTCCAAGTGAGACCGTGTACAATTCTTAGTTCATCATTTAGCTTTCAGAACATGGTCTGGTGCTTTTTATGACAATGATCGAAACATGTGTCAGGAGCCTTGATGGGCAAAGATGGCTTCACAGACTCAAGCTTAGCATGGCGCTTGCAGGCGATCAGTAATGGAAGGAAGGTGAGAGAGGAACCAGGAAAATTCTCAAAAGACATAGATCCCTCTCGCGTTCTCAGTAGGATGGAAGGAGGGACACTGTGGTGAAACTAAGTGGAGGCTGCCCCAGTCTGCAGGGACTTCATAGGTTTTGAGCAGCATCCCGAGCTCACATAGGGCAGGAGGACAAGGTGCCAAGCAGCAAAGAGGGCAGCGTTGAGGTGGAGCCGAACCAGCTCAGGAACAGCAGATCAGAGGCAAAGTTGCTGCCTCTCTGTGTCACTTACCTGCTACAGTTCTTCCCTGAGAGCAGACTTCTGGCCTCGATGAAACATAAGTTTATTCTGATCTCATGGGCTTGTGTGGAAACTGCATGCGTCGCCCAGAACTACAGAAACCTAAATAATACAGACAAAATCAGGATAGAGGAAAACATTGCAAAGACTTTGAAGTCATATAGCTTGAAATCCTGGTTTTGCCACACCCTACTGGTATGATTGTGGGCAAATTATTAAACTGTTCTGTGCCTTGTGCATAAAACAGAATAATAATATTCTGTTCTCAAATGATTATTATAGAGTCAATAAGACAATGCCTGGAAGTGCTTAGCAAGGTGTCTGGTGCCTAGTAAAGCCTGAATAGAAAAGTGAAGTGAAGTGTTAGTCATTCTGTCATATCTGACTCTGCTGCTGCTGCTAAGTCGCTTCAGTCGTGTCTGACTCTGTGTGACCCCATAGATGGCAGCCCACCAGGCTCCCCTGTCCCTGGGATTCTCCAGGCAAGAACACTGGAGCGGGTTGCCATTTCCTTCTCCAATGCATGAAAGTGAAAAGTGAAAGTGAAGTCGCTCAATCGTGTCCGACTCTCAGCGACCCCATGGACTGCAGCCCACCAGGCTCCTCCGTCAATGGGATTTTTCCAGGCAAGAGTACTGGAGTGGGGTGCCATTGCCTTCTCTGATCTGACTCTTTACAACCCCATAAACTGTAGCCACCAGGCTCCGCTGTCCATGGAATTCTCCAGGCAAGTATACTGGAGTGGGTAGCCATTCCCTTCTCTGGGGGAATCTTCCTGACACAGGGAATCAAGCTGGTGTGTCCTGCATTGCAGGCAGATTCTTTACCATCTGAGTCACCAGGGAAGCCCAAAACCTGAATAGGATCTATTAAATATTATTTTGAGGGTAAACTCTTATCATTAGAGAAGGAAAATGCCACTAACCTTCACATTAGCCTTGCTTCTCCCTTCTCTCTTTCTCTTTCACTATCTACTAACTGGTCATCTTGCAGGACCCATCCCAGGCATCATCTCCTCCAGGAAGCCTTCCCTGTCTGTTCCACATCCCCTCCAGGTGTGGGTCAGTTGCCCCCTCTCTGTTCGCGTCATTTCCTTAAAGTATATCTAAATTTCACACGTTTTATTTTAAGTATTCGTTCTCAAGTTTGTCTCAAGACTAGACTTTGAGAAACACCAGAGTAATGACATCTTAAGATCTCTAGAACCTAGCAAAGGGCACTGACAGAGCAAGCTCTTTATCAAGGATTCACTACATCTGCCAGCTTGAGGCGGGCTTCTGGGGACAGCCTTCCCCTGCTGGCTCCTCAGCCTGGGCTGTACCATGGCCCAGGGAAGGTCCCTGACTCAGATGTACCTGTTTCTTGTTCTCTTCAACTAAGTAAAGCAGATAGTTGGGCCCTTATCAGGTTCAGGCAAGAGAAATCATCCAAAGCACATGTTTTTATCAGAGTTACCCAAATTGATTCCCTAGCCTGTAGTTACAGAGTAATTGCTGTCTTCCACGTGGCTTTTGCTGTGTAAATGTGGCCACAGAGTCACTTCATTTCTGTTAAGTGGCTCCTCCCTTCCTGTACCTAGTACCGCTTAAAGCATAAAATTTACCTTTCACCATGCCCTTAGTGGGGTGGACTTCCCTGGTGGCTCAGATGGTAAAGGATCTACCTGCAATGCAGGAGACTCAGGTTCGATCCCTGGGTCGGGAAGATCCCCTGGAGAAGGGAATGGCAGTCCACTCCAGTATTCTTGCCTGGAGAATTCCACGGACAGAGGAGCCTGGTGGGCTATAGTCCATAGGGTCACAGAGTCAGACATGACTTAGCGATTTTCACACTTTTTCTCTTTCATGCCCTTAGTAGCTATACTAAGCTTCAGCTGACCTTGCTCTAGTAATCTTCATAGTAGGTTAAAACATTTGGACAGAGGGTTTAGAATTGTTTTTTAATCTGTGTTCTGGATAATCTGCTGTCAACTCTCCTCTCGTTTCGTATGTGGAACGAAGAGCTATGGACATGCAGGATACACACAGGAGACAAAACTCATGCACAACTCAGTCATGAGTTTTACATGCTAGAAGCTGTATTCTGGCCCTCAGGCTCAGGATATCCCTTTCTTAGGAATGAGTGGCATGTCTCCCTGTAGTTGGAGAAAGATTGCTGGGTTTGGTGTCAGAGCCTTGTTCCAACCCCAGCCTAGTGCAGCTGTACTACCTATATGTGACCTTGGGGATATCACCTACCAATTCATCACATACTTTTACCCTTGAACTATCTCTAGAATCCACTCACTTCCCTATGTCTTTACCACTCCCATCTAGTGCAAGCCACCATCTCACATCTGGACTGTTAAAATATATACACAACTATTTTCCTGGTTTTTGCCCTTTCTCCCCTAACATACAGATCTATTTAAGACCCAGATTAGTGCTTCTCTGCTCAAAACCCTCCAGTGGCTTCCTTTCATATTCAGAAGAAAATCCAATATCCTTCATGGATATCCAGAGCCTTGGAGGATACTTATCAGGTGGCCATCCCCACCCCATCACTTTTTAACCTTATTTCCAATCCTTGCCCCACTTGCTCGCTCTCTTCCAGCCACACTGGCCTCCTGGGCTCTGGGCAAGTAGATGTGATAAAATTGTGCTTAGAGTTTTGTAACAATACATACCAGGTCTGCCACTTTCTGACCATATGACTCTGAGAAAGTTGCTTAATCTCATGGATCCTGTTTTCTCTTCTATAGATGAGAACACCACCCGACTCCCTGCAGGTTTACTGTGAAGATTAAATGAGATAGGAAATATAAAGCAGTTAGCCCCATGTCTAGAGCCCCATATCATTGGCTCTAGATCAAGAATGGGTGGTGGCTCCTGGAGTGAGGGGTGAGGCAGGGTGGAGGTGAAGGAGAGAGGGTGCTCCCAAGTGGGAAAGCATCAGTAGGTTTCCCCTAACACACTAAAACAGGGTAACCCTCTCCCTCACCACCAGATCTTCAATTTCAGGCCCAATTTCTGCAGAAGTCCACCCTAATTTTCTTAATAAGAAGAACTGATCCTTTTATCAATTCTTTTTGATCTTCTTAGTAGCAGAAATATTTACACCCCTAACTATCACTTAGCCATCTAAATGTACTGTTAATCTCTCCTGTATAGCTACCCTCCCAGCCCAGGACTCTATCACCAAACCACCAAAGAATGTTTTCCTCTGAAGCCTGACTGATCCTGATTGCTTTTTGTGGCCCTTCTCCAAGTTCTCCATATCACCACTTAGCTGTGAGGCCCATTTAATAAAGGCTCTGCTAATGCTGAAGGGGAGCTCCCGGTCTTTGCCAGTGAAATTGGCTTGCTTTTCAGGATTCATGGTGCTTCCCCTGGTGTCACTGCTAGAGGAACACTGGTAGACTGACAGCTCTGCCAACTCTGTGTTTGCTTTTTCAGCAGATACTCCAGGGCTACACTTATTCATTGCCAAAGAAGTGGCTAGTATTTGCTGTTTAGACTCTCACCTTCATGCTAACATGGATCCATACCAGCCCAGTGTTTCATGGCTGCTAAATAATTTTTCTCTATGCAACTGTAAGTTCAAGACTTCAGTGATCCTAGTTCTTTTGTACTATGGAGTCTAAGAGCAAATGGATTTTCGACCAGGTATCGTCTACATAATTAGAATTTTATTAACCAAGCTAAATGAACAAATAATATAAAATTGTGTTTAATAGCCCAGGGAATTGGGTAAATGCTGCCTATTGGTCCTAAATAATAGCCGAGAATTATTCAGTTAATGAGTAAGTCAAGAAAAAACAAAAAAAAACTTCCCTCCAAACTTCCTTGACTAGTTTTTAACTTCCCCCAATTAACCATATTATCTAATCTTTCAGAGATTAGAAAGGCCCTCAGGAGTCAGGAAATGTGAAGAGTGCTTTAAAATCATTGAAACTTATAACTCATCTAGTTCTTTACAAACCCATGACTAAAAGAAATCATCTGCTTTAGTGCTCTAATTCAGTGGTTCTCAAATTTTATCATACTAGACAGTCATCTGAAGACTAAGGAGGCATCAGAAATGATGATTCCCAAGGATTCCAATTTGCCACGTCTGGGATCAGGACCAGAAATCTCTTTTATTTGCATTCTGAGGGATTCTGCAGCACATGGTCAGAGATCACACTTTTGAGAAACCCTGGGACAGTAAGAGGGACTTTAAGCAGCAGTTTCCTGATGAGGATTCTGCCTCTGCGGGTGTTAATTTACAGTAGCCCTTATTAAGCTACTGTTTGTTTATGGAGCATCTGCTGTGAGGGGCAGCTTAAAGAATATTATGTTTAGTCCTCGCAACAACAGTATAGGGTAAATTATTCTCATTCCCGCTTTATCGATGATGCAGTTGAGGTGGCCAAAAAACTTTCCTAGGAGGCTAGTATTTGAACCCAGTTTTTAGATTTTTTTTTTTTTTTCACCACACATGTTACAGTAAAGGTTGAGGAAGTGAGGCAGGTGTCCTGGGAGCAAACCAACCAAGGCACACAGAGCGAAATCAGCCCTGGGGGCTCAAAAAGTTATAACCGATTGGGTCTGCTTTGTTTACACCAAAAATTCCTCTTGCTGACTGTTTAGAGTTCCGTGAAATCTTTGACCAAGATGCTATTTGGCATTCCCCAGTTGCCAGAATGTGAGTCAGTCCTCTGGATGAATGCACTTGGTACTCCACATCCGCATATTTTCAAATATTCAGACATTTTGGCGAGTCCCAGAGACACTGGCTTGTGCCTAGTTTTGTAATTTTCAGGTAGGAACTCTGAGTCACTAAGTGACCAAGAGGCAGGGCTTGGTTTTTTGGGGGGGGAGAGGGGGAGGTGCATGGTATATTTTCTCTATCTGGTGTGCTAATTTGTAGGGGTATAATTGCTTCTTCCAAAATGGTAAGGAACCAGTATACTTGGTGTTGTTGGAGGTCATTGTCACATGAGAATCTCTTTCCCAGACAGACTGACAACTGGAGATAAAGGGAATCTGTGTTAACAAGCATGCTCTCTGTGCCTCATAACATGAATGCTTTACTTTGACTTTTTTTGAATTGTGCTGTGCTTTTAAGATGGTAAAGTTTTGTGTAAGCAGAAAGGCTTCCTAGGTGGCTCAGGTGGTAAATCTGCCTGCAGTGCAGGAGATGTAAGAGACCTGGGTTCGATCCCTGGGTCAGGAAGATCCCCTGGAGGAGGGCATGGCAACCCACTCTAGCATACTTGCCTGGAGAATCCCATGAACAGAGGAGCCTGGTGGCTGTGGTCCACAGGGTCGCAAAAGTCAGACACTACTGTCGGAGCACGCACGCAGAAAGAGCACTAGGGAAAGACTGCTGTCTTGTCTCAGATTTCAGTTGATGCCTTATAAGACTTCTTCTTCTTTCTCTTCTTTCTTCCAAAGAAAGAATGATAAGCAGGGTGACAAAGCCATTAGGAACTGAATGGCTAAGAGAGAATGAGCCTGGTAAGGCTGAAGCTTTGCTGATGGGCCTAATAGAGTGGCTTCAGCTCCTGCACTGGATGTCGAGCCAACATCTTGGCAGAAAGATTGGTGTTTGTGTAGGGCAGCAGATCCTGAACTAGAAATTTTAGGGATGCTCTGGTAGAATAATAGCAAAGAGATTTGTTCAGCAGCTGCTTCTCTCATCCCTGGACTTGCCAAAGCTTCCCCATCTTTCATCTCCTGAAGCACAAAAATTCCTCTCTTGCAGCAGTACTTTAATTCCTTTTTAATATCTTTATCCATCAAATGGAGTTTTGCAGTCTAATATCATTACCTTACAGTGCACAAGCTATACTGCATATCACAACTATTTGTTGTGGACTGCTTTTTAGAGACACAAGTGACCGTTATGTTAGTCCTAAGATCTTCTGACAGGCACATGCGATTGCCCAACTATTTTGTTGGATTGGCCAAAAAGTTTGTTCGGGTTTGTCTGGACCAGCTTATGGAAAAAACCCAAATGAATTTTTTGGCTATCCCAATATTTCATGAATTATTTTGTAATTCTTGGCCTAAACTATTGCTCCAATGGGAGATTTCAAAACAGAATAGGAGGTAATTTGATTGTAGCTACTGTTGAACTTGTCCATCCAAATTCTTTTAAGGCTTCCTTTGACAGAACATAACTTTTAGCCATGGGGAAATGAGAGATTGGCTAGATAAAAAAGCCTGTCTCTGCTGGTGTAAGTTTTTCCCCCAACTTTATGTGCTCCATTTTTACCCCCCATAACTCCGTGTATGAAAGTCCCATCATTTCCCTTACTGAGGTATTCTGAGGCTCTGCAGGAATTTGGTGGGAACATATTTTCCTGAGCATCTGCCTGAATTCCCTGCCTTGAATATTTTTTAATCTAACTACTTTTTGTCATGCTTGCAGACTCCGTGCCTGCAGAATGCTGGAACAGTCTTTAGAGATCATGTTATCCAATACCCTCATTTTACTCTGAATCCAAATTCCTCTCCTTTCCAGCTTCTCCTTAGAGATGGAAACAAAAATTATCTAGTTTGGGGCTCCCACGTGATTCTCAGATAAACATCCGGGTTTGGCTAAATGATGTGCTTGCAAATGAGGCTTCTGTGGGATCACTGAGCTGCTCCCAGGTCTTCATGACACCATCTTCTCAACCTCAAAATAGCCCTCAGCTGGAAACCCTAATAGCAAACCTTGAATTCTGGCATTCTGTTTCTTTTTAGCTCAGTCTCTTTCTTTTGGACAAGGAGCTCCATCATTAAGAGTTGATTGTGAGCATGCTCAGTCTTTTCTGGGAACCCTTTGGGAGCTTCCCAAAGCTTCTTGCTTCCCCTGGGGAAAGCAAGATCTCTCAGGAAAAAACCAAGACAATATTACTACCTGACAGAGAGTTCCCCACCAGTCCAGTGGTTAAGACTCCATGTCCCCATTGCAGGGGGTATGGATTCAGTCCCTGGTCAGGAACTAAGATCCCACATGCCATGAGGCACAACCAAAAAAAAAAAAAAAAGGTTACTACCTGACATTTAGTGAACATTTATTAGGTGCCAGGCACCATAGGGGGGAACTTTATTCAATCCTCCCTGCATCCTATGAGTTAGTTATTACTATCCCGATTTCACCTTTGAGGAGACTGGAGCCTCACTCATAGTGCTTGTAAGTGATAGAACCAGGATTTAAATCCAGGCAATTTAGCCTCAGAATATATATTCTTAATCATTACATTATCCTGTCTCTAAAATACTGAGGTGTAAAGAAGAAGCCGTCTTAACTTACCAATTCAGGGAATTCGAAAAAAGGATCTGATCTTTTAAATATTCTACTCAAATAACTCTAAGACCTTATCCTAACTACAACAGGTGTGTCCTTCTTCCTATCATGGTAGCTTCTAGAATCTCAGTTTTACTTCCTCAGCCTAAGGAGTTTTCTATTAGTATGGCTCTGGAGAGAGAATACTTTTTGTTCGGTTGAAAACTCCCATTCTTTTGGCTGTTGTGCCATTTGACGACAAGGAAACACTGATGGTCTAGTGATTTGGTCATGAACCCCTACCCCCAGCCCGGCAGTCCTGGAGCCCGGCACAACTCCTGGACACTGAAGAAGGGCAGTGGCATCAGGCCCCTACTTCTGTCCCTGGTGCACTGGGGTTCTCGCAGTATAGAGAAGATGCCTCTCTTCTGATGCCCCACTCTGGGTGCATTGTAGACTCGCCTTGCCCCCATAAACCCAGGTTCTCAATAATTTTATATGCTTTGTCCTGTGGCTTCTCTATTTTATGCATTTTCTCTCTTCCCCCTCTCCCTCGGTTTCTCTCTCACTCATACACACATACAACCCAAAGCCATTTTTCCCAAGACTACCTGCAAGGCCTTGGAGCCTAGGGCTAGCTTCTGCCTCTTACTCTGCACTCCAGCCATGAAAAATTAGCCTCAAAATCTACTCTGTTTCCTGTCTCAGAATAAAAGACATTTCATCTACAGAAATCCCCCCAGCTTTACCGCCAACAACTCCATATTCAAAGTAGGACTTGAGAAAGTGCTACACTGCTGGGTAGCAGATGGAATGTCTTCACCATTCCTGACACTGCTGCTGCTGCTAAGTTGCTTCAGTCGTGTCTGACTCTGTGCGACCCCATAGGTGGCAGCCCAACAGGCTCCCCCGTCCCTGGGATTCTCCAGGCAAGAACACTGGAGTGGGTTGCCATTTCCTCCTCCAATGCATGAAAGTGAAAAGTCAAAGTGAAGTCACTCAGTCGTGTCTGACCCTCAGCGATCCCATGGACTGCAGCCTTCCAGGCTCCTCCGTCCAAGGGATTTTCCAGGCAAGAGTACTGGAGTGGGGTGCCATTGCCTTCTCCGATTCCTGATACAACGCCCCGAGAAAACCATTCCTGGTTTTCACGTGAAGGAACTTTTCTACATTCTCTGTCCAATAGCCCCACCATTTACTCCCTCACTACAGAAATCAAGACACTAGATGAATGAGGTTAGGAGAAGTGCTGGGGATGGTTTTCCCTTGGGATCCAGCTGCCCTCAGCGGAGGGGTATTCTGCTCTGCTATCATTGGAGAATTTGGCTTATGTATGTGACAGCAACAGGCTTCCTAGTGATAAGCTCCAGAATTAGAATGGGCCCCTCATTCACAGGTGGCACTGGAAGGCTATAGCCCTCCCCGATGTGGGGCTGCTCCTGTACATATGCTGCATGAGGCGGCAAAAGCTATGTTGTTGTTTTTCAGCCATGTCCTACTCTCTGCAACCCACGGACTGCAACACACCAGGCTTCCCTGGCCTTCATTATCTCCCAGAGTTTGCTCAAACTCATGTCCGTCGAGTCAGTGATGCCATCCAACCATCTCATCCTGTCACCGCCTTCTTCTTCTGCCATCAATCTTTCCAGTGAGTTGGCTCTCCCCATCAGGTGGCGAAAATATTAGAGTTTCAGCTTCAGCATCAGAGTCCTTCCAATGAATATTCAGGACTGATTTCCTTTAGGATGGATTGGTTTAATCTCTTTGCATTCCAAGGGACTCTCAAGAGTCTTCTCCAACACCACAGTTCAAAAGCATCAGTTCTTCAGCACTCAGCTTTCTATATGGTCCAACTCTCACAACTATACATGACTGATAGAAAAACTGTAGCTTTGACTATGTGGACCTTCGTCAGCAAATTGATGTCTCTGTCTTTTAATATGCTGTCTAGGTTTGTACATAGTGCTGTAGTTGTCATTTATCAAATGCATCCCCAAGATCTGTGCATTATATTACCTGATCCTCAAAACATTCCTGAAAAAAATACTCTTCCTGTTCCCACATTAAAGACAAGGGAGTTGGAGCTTAGATGAATCAAGTGATTCACTAAAGTCACATAGCTAGTGTCTTCACCCAAATCTTTAGGAAACAAAACTTACATGTCAACATTATTGGGGAATGAGATACAATTCCAGGGAATCACAAATGTAGGAAAAGAAGGAATAGGCAAGGACAGAGGGGAAGCAAATTCAAAGTGGTGCATTGCTGTGAGCTTTTCTTCAGAGCTGTCTGCTTGGTCACATGTGATTCTTCGGAGGGTCTGGACATCCATGCAGAACCACTGAATCCCATCCTGAAGAGGGAGAGCATGCAGTTGATTTGCAGACTTTTTCTTATCAAGACCTTTTTAGCAACATCTGTCCCATGTGGCATTAATTTTCCCACACTTACAGCTTGTCACCTGTCCCCTCTTGGCAACCATTGTAAAAAGGCAGAATTTCATGGATCCCATCAGTTGGTCTGCAGCCACTGAGACTTCTACCACAAAGAGTTCAACGCACTTAGATACCACAGGTAGTGTCAGAGGAAATGACCTAGGTGAATGTTACTGAGTTACTAAGTTACTAAGTAATGTTGCCTGAGTTACTAAGAAGGTTGCAGAGCTGAGCACAAAAGATGAGCCTGGTACAGTAGTAAGTGGCAGGGCAAAGTCAAGCCCAGAGCAGTGTTTTTCCACATAGAGCTCAATCTTGTGGCCACTTACACTCTAGTTCATGTTCAAGGAATAACCAACCCATTTAAGAAAATTCAGTTCAACCTTGTGCTTGGTGGACACTGTGAGGAGTACTACGATGGAATCTGTCAGGGTTCTTCAGAGAAACAGCCAGTAGAATATATAGAGATACATAGAATTACTTTAAGGAACTTGCATACATGATTGAGGAGGCTGGCAAGTCTGAAATCTATAGCAGAGGCCAGCAGTTTGGAAATTTAAGAGTTGATGTTGCAGACTTGAGTCTGAAATCTTCAGGGCAGGGCAAGCAGGCTAGAAACTGAGGCAGGGTTTCTGTGTTGCAGTCCTGAGACTGAATTTCTTCTTTTACAGGAAATTTCAGCTTTTGCTCTTAAGGCCTTCAATTAATTAGATGAGGCCCACCACATTATAGAGGGTTATCTGCTTTATTTAAAGTCTACTGATTAAATGATAGTCACATGTAAAAATATTTTCACAGCAGCATTGAACCAAACAACCAGCACCATAGCCTAGAAAAGTTGATGAATAAAATTAACCACCACAGGATCCATCCTTCATCTGGAAATTGTGATATTGGGAATTATTCCCAATGAGCACTGAGAGATGTTAGAAGTTAGTAGACTAGAGATGACTGCAATTTCCAAGCAGAATTACATAATAGTTCATTCTTTTATTATCATAAAGCTTCTTCCCAGTGCCTTATGGCAGATCTGCATTCAGATTGGGGAGGACATTTCTAGGACTATCTAGGAATGAGGTTTCCTCACGTTTATATTTAGGTTCAGCTGCTGAGATGGGCTTTTTATGCCTGTACCCATAATAAAATCTCCAAGGAAACTCAGATGTTTAAACTTTTCACTTAGAGAGTAGAAGGAAATGGTTTGAGAGGACATTGTGTCCTCTTGACACAGCTATCATCAGAGCAAAGTTCTTCAAACTGATGACATAGTAGAGGATGTAACCATGGGGGCATTGCACAGTATCTTCCGAGGCAGCTTTGAAAGGTCGTACAGCTGTGATGTTCTGAGTCTCAACAATGATTGTGATTATCACATCAGGCACTTGACATACTCAAAACAATACTAACTGGTTTTTAACAGATGAGAAAATTGAGATATACACAATTTCAGTTACTCACCCAGATTCCTCCAGTGAGTAAATGGCTGAACTAAAAAGAGGCATTTTCTATTGGAATTCCCTGGTAGCTCAGATGGTAAAGAATCTGCCTGCAATGCAGGAGACCTGGGTTCATTCACTGAGTCAGGAAGACCCCCTGGAGAAGGGAATGGCTACCCACTCAAGTATTCTTGCCTGTAGACTTCCATGGACTGAGGAGCCTGGTGGGCTACAGTCCCTGGGGTCACAAAGTCTGACATAACTGAGTGACACACTTCCTTTCACTTTCACTGGAATTAAAAGCTGCTGGTTAACCATTACAGTAGTTCTAGATGCCTCGGATCAGGGTAAATCTGCCTAGGTTGTTATCTTGTTTAGAGTAGGCGAGAAAGCTAAGCAGTGAAGAATTGATGCTTTTGAACTGTGGTGTTGGAGAAGACTCTTGAGAGTTACCTTGGACTGCAAGCAGATCCAACCAGTCAATCCTAAAGGAAATCAGTCCTGAATATTCATTGGAAGGATTGATGCTGAAGTTGAAACTCTAGCCACCTAATGTGAAGAACTGACTCATTGGGAAAAGACCCTGATGCTGGAAAAGATTGAAGGCAGGAGGACAAGGGGCCAACAGAGGATGAGATGATTGGATGGCATCACTGATTCAAGGGACATGAATTTGAGCAGGCTCCGGGAGTTGGTGATAGACAGGGAAGCCTGGCATGCTGCAGTCCATGGGGTCACAATGAGTCGGACATGACTGAGCAACTGAACTGGAGTAGACAAGTGAGTGAATGCCACCAGTCAAGGCATTTTTACTGCACAAACAGCATTTTATTTGACTGAAGTCATTGAAATCTTCCCTGTAAGGGGGCATGGCAACCCACTCCAGTATTCTTGCCTGGAGAATCCCATGGACAGAGGAGTTTGTCCATGGGGTCACAGAGAGCTGGACATGACTGAGCAACTTAACACCACACAGTGAAATCTTACACAAAGACTCAACATATGAGGAACATAATAGTGGAGCTGCTGCAGTTGACTTGAGGGTGGAGGAGCCAGAGCACCAAGTGAGACATCTTTCTTGTCTGCACCTGCAGCCCCAGCTCAGCATGAGAACTAGTGTACTATTTATGTGAAGAAGTCCTCCTTTGGGTAATAGGGTATTAACATGGAACTCTTCCTATTTCAGTTTTGGTTGATGATAAATACCAAATTCCAAAATGAGACAGACCACTATGACTGAGAAATTGTTTTTGGTTTGGCTAAAGAGTTCTTTTGAGTTTTTCCATAATATCTTGGACTTCCCTGGTTGCTCAGACAATACAGAATCCAACTGCAATTCAGGAGACCCTGGTTCAATCCCTGGGTCAGGAAGATTCCCTGGTGAAGGGAATGACTACTTCCTCCAGTATTCTTGCCTGGAAAATCCTGTAGACAGAGAAGCCTGTCGAGCTACAGTCCATAGGGTCACAAGGAGTCAGATACAACTGAGCGACTAAGTGCACATACACACACAACATCTTATAGAAAAACCTAAACAAACTTTTTGGTCAACCCAATAGAAGACTTATCTGCAATGTATAGAATGTAATAAAAGAGTCAAGCTACTGGAGATTGGAAATGACCTTTTGGGGCAAAGGTTAGAGAGTCCCTTCCTTACTACTATCTCAATTCAAGGGCAAGAGGCTTCATTTGGAGAGCTGGATGCTTGCCTTCTCTCCTTGGTGGGCACAGGGAACCAAGGCAGGATGAAGAGAGAGAACTGCTTGGCCAGCTGCTGGCCAGGGCTTGTAATTCCCAATTATGAATATATAAAAGCAAGCACTAGTGGGTGTTTTCTTAGATTTTGTTCAGTGGCCACCCAAAGGGCACTGAAGCCTCAGTAGAAGAGAGACTGGAGGAAATTTTTCTAGGGTCATAGCAGAAAGTCACCATCAGACTAGCTTGCGTTCATCCAGGTCAAAGAACTGCAGACATGAGACCACATAACAGAGAAGCCAAGTATGATATTTCCTTCTCTACTTATCTCTGCTTCCTTCCTTTGCCTCTATCTGGAAAGGTCAGAAGTCACAGTAAGCAAACTGGGAGAGGAGATGCAACAAGGAGCAGGGAAACAGAGAAGGACCACCCCCTTCAGTATTGGTGTCACATGGTTTGAGGCTGTGTTTTTTACTTTAAGTAGCTATGTGGTTGTGCTGTTCAGTAGCTAAGCTGTGTCTGACTCTTTGCAACCCCATGGACTGCAGCACACCAGGCTTCCCTGTCCTCCACCGTCTCCCAGAGTTTGCTCAAGTTCATGTCCATGTCGTTACAGAACTTTCTTTTACTTAAGAGAAAACAGAAAGTCATGGGCTTGCCCCAGTTCTCATCCAGGATAAGGAAAGACTACTCTCAAAGAGCAGGTTTAAAGAGACAGTGTGAGAAAAAGTCAGCCTTTGTCTGTGTTTATACCCCCCACAGTTGGCTTATCCAACATATTGGCTTTACTTATCTTCAGATGAATTATACTCTTTGTGACTTTTCCTTATGGATTCAAGCCCAGCCTTCAGGAACTCACAGACCAAGACTTTCCACATGACAGATCTTAAAACATTTGACTGAGGCTTGTCTAATCTCCCCTGAACTCCTTGTCTCCACGATCCTTTCTTGTGGAACAGAGCTTCCCTCTACTCTGGGCCCCCTCCCCGGAACTGCTGCCATTTGACTTGCCCCTCATCCATTTGGAGCCCTGGCCTAGGTCCAGCACTCCATATGTGGAGGCTTTATTCCTTTTTGGTGACTGTGAGAAGAATTCTTAATGTTCTTTAATGGAAGATCAATCAAGGTAGAGTGACCCAGCTCCAAGCAGGTGAGGACTTCTGAGATTTGCTTTCTCTTCTTTCCATCACTGAGCTAAGATTCCCTATCCTCTGTTATAGAAACATTGGCTAAGATCTGGGTACCAGTGCCTGTGGCCACAGGTTTCAACTTTCAGCCCCCAGTACCAGTTTTACCAATCCCTCTTTCAATGCCCTGTGAACATTGCCTGCTTCTCACCATCTTCAGAATCTTTCTTTCCTTCTTCAAAGAGGATTTTACTTTCCTGTCTACTTATTTTGCATTGACTTTGGCATGTATCAGCACTAACCATTATTGACATCTTGGCCTGTTCTTTAGAAAACCCTCCTGCAACATTTCAACAGGAACTACCCTCCAGAAATGATGTCAGATAGCATCTGCCAGTGTAGACAGCACCGTTGCTGTTTCCCAAGATATCTTTATGGGAAACAGCTGACTCCTGCCTACGCCATCTGACAGATAAATGGTGTTATCAAGGCATGAGCAGGTTTCTTCTTCTTGAGATAAAGGAAACAAAATACCAAATTACTGTATCATACAAATTATGATGCTTTCTTTTCTCTTGTTTTCTTATATTTAATCAAATTTCTAAAGAGATTGTTTATCAAGATTTCAATGATCTGAGCAGCCAAGAAAGCCGTTAATTTATAAAAACATTATCAAAAATATAATTCAAGCCTTAAAGTGAAGAGGAATGAACTAGCAGTTCATTCTGTTGATCCCAGTATAAGTGGCACATGCAAGGTGTGTACAATGCAATTTATGGATGAAGTATTAGAGACAAGTTTTCATTGTCAAGGCCATCAAACGCCAACCTTCCAGAGATTTTCAAATTTCACTGGAATTTGTAGGATAAATGGTATGAGATCTTGTCTGACTCTTTACAATCCAATGAACTGTGGCCTGTCAGGATCCTCTGTCCTTGGAATTCTCCAGGCAAGAATACTGGGGTGAGTTGCCATTCCCTTCTCTAGGGAATCATCCCAACCCAGGGATTGAACCCAAGTCTTCTGTACTGCAGATTCTTTACCATCTGAGCCACCAGGGAAGCATCCCTGCCCCCCTTTTATTTTATAATTCAGTTCAGTGCAGTTGCTCAGTCATACCTGACTCTTTGCAACCCCATGAAATGCAGCACGCCAGGCCTCCCTGTCCATCACCAACTCCCAGAGTTCACTCAAACTCATGTCCATCGAGCCATCTCATCCTCTTGTCCCTTTCTCCTCCTGCCCCCAATCCCTCCCAGCATCAGAGTCTTTTCCAATGAGTCAACTCTTCTCATGAGGTGGCTAAAGTATTGGAATTGAAGCTTTAACATCAGTCCTTCCAATGAACACCCAGGACTGATCTCCTTTAGGATGGACTGGTTGGACCTCCTTGCTGTCCAAGGGACTCTCAAGAGCCTTCTCCAACACCACAGTTCAAAAGCATCAATCCTTCGGTGCTCAGCTTTCTTCACAGTCCAACTCTTACATCCATACATGACCACAGGAAAAACCATAGCCTTGACTAGACGGACCTTTGTTGGCAAAGTAATGTCTCTGCTTTTCAATATGCTATCTAGGTTGGTCATAACCTTCCTTCCAAGGAGTAAGCGTCTTTTAATTTCATAGCTGCAATCACCATTTTTTATAATTACATTCACGTAAATTTAATTTAGTGCCAAATTCCAGTATATAACAAAAATACAAGTGAAAGGCCCTCCAGTGATTCAACTTTAGTTTTCTCCCCTCTGCAACTCCCCTGAGAGGTCTTCCTTGTCTACTAATGGCCTGTTAGAAAGCCTCATTTATCCTCTGTTGCTGAAAACTTTTCTAAATGATGTATTCTAAAAATGAAAGTTTCTTAAAGCCTTGAGAATGAGTTATAATTTCCTCTAAATGTAACTGTGGTAGAGATTCCTAACTCGAATTGGGCTACTCACATTATCTACCATGGACACTGTGGATAACATCAAGATGTATCTCAAAATTCTCCCACAAGAATTCAAAGAATAAAATGTAAATCTAAGTGTCATTTAGACTTTCCTGCCTTCTCCACTTTCTCCCAAGTAAGTTACAGTGAAACAAGAATTAACGGATAGAAAATCTAGAACAAACTTGTTATCCTCTGTCTACAAAGTAGATCTTCTTCTCAGTCAGTTCAGTTCAGTCGCTCAGTCGTGTCTGACTCTTTACCATCCCTTGGACTGCCTCACGCCAGGCCTCCCTGTCCATCACCAACTCCCAGAGCTTACTCAAACTCATGTCCATCGTGTTGGTGATGACATCCAACCATCTCATCCTCTGTTGTCTCCTTCTCCTCCTGCCTTCAGTCTTTCCCAGCATCAGGGTCTTTTCCAATGAGTCAGTTCTTCACATCAGATGGCCAAAGTATTGGAGTTTCAGATTCAACATCAGTCCTTCCAATGAATATTCAGGACTGATTTCCTTTAGGATTGACTGGTTTGATCTCCTTGCAGTCAGAGGGACCCTCAAGAGTCTTCTCCAACACCACAGTTCAAAAGCATAAATTCTTCAGCGCTCAGCTTTCTTTATAATCCAACTCTCACATCCATACATTACTACTGGAAAAACCATAGCTTTGAATAGACGGACCTTTGTTGGCAAAGTAATGTCTCTGGTTTTTAATATGCTGTCTAGGTTGGTCATAACTTTTCTTCCAAGGAACAAGTGTCTTTTAATTTCATGATTGCACTCACCATCTGCAGTGATTTTGGAGCCCAAGAAAATAAAGTCTGTCACTGTTTCCATTGCTTCCCATCTATTTGCCATGAAGTGATGGGACCAGATGCCATGATCTTAGTTTTCTGAATGTTGACTTTTAAGCCAACTTTTTCACTCTCCTCTTTCACTTTCACCAAGAGGCTCTTTAGTTCTTCTTCGCTTTCTGCCATAAGGGTGGTGTCATCTGCGTATCTGAAATTATTGATATTTCTCCCAGCTTGATTCTCCCAGGTTATTGATTCCAGCTTGTGCTTCATCCAGCCTGGCATCTGTCATGATGTACTCTGCATATAAGTTAAATAAGCAGGGTGACAATATACAGCCTTGATGTATTCCTTTCCTGATTTGGAACCAGTCTGTTGTTCCATATCCAGTTCTAACTGTTGCTTCTTGACCTGCATACAGATTTCTCAAGAGGAAAGTCAGGTGGTCTGGTATTCCCATCTCTTTCAGAATTTTCCAGTTTGTTGTGATCTACATAGTCAAAAGCTTTGGTATAGTCAATAAAGCAGAAGTTGATGTTTTTTGGAACTCTATTGCTTTTTCTGTGATTCAACAGAAGTTGGCAGTCTGATCTCTGGTTCCTTTGCCTTTTCTAAATCCATCTTGAACATCTGGAAGTTCACGGTTCACATACTGTTGAAGCCTGGCTTGGAGAATTTTGAGCATTACTTTGTTAGCATGTGAGATGAGTGCAGTTGTGCAGTAGTTTGAACATTCTTTGGCATTGCCTTATTTTAGGATTGAAATGAAAACTTTTCCAGTCCTGTGGCCATAGCTAAATTTTCCAAATTTGCTAGCATATTGAGTGTAGCACTTTCACAGCATCATCTTTTAGGATTTGAAATAGCTCAACTGGAATTTCATCACCTCCAACTAGCTTTGTTCATAGTGATGCTTCCTAAGGACCACTTGATTTGGCATTCCAGGATGTCTAGCTCTAGGTGAGTGATCACACCCTCGTGGTTATCTGAGTTGTGAAGGTCTTTTTTGTATAGTTCTTCTGTGTATTGTTGCCACCTATTCTTAATATCTTCTGCTTTGTTAGGTCCATACCATTTCTGTCCTTTATGGTGCCCATCTTTCCATGGCAAACCATTCAATATCACAGTAATCCAAGTCTGTGCCCCAACTAGTAACGCTAAAGAAGCTGAACAGTTCTATGAAGACCTACAAGACCTTCTAGAATTAACACCCAAAATAGATGTCCTTTGCATCATAGGGAACTTGAATGCAAAAGTAGAAAATCAAGAGATACCTGAAGTGACAGGCAAATTTGGTCTTGGAGTACAAAATGAAGCAGGGCAAAGACTAACAGAATTTTGCCAAGAGAACACACTGGTCATTGCAAACACCCTCTTCCAACAACACAAGACTCTACACATGGACATCACCAGATGGTCAATACTGAAATCAGATTGATTATATTCTTTGCATCCAAAGATGGAGAAGCTCTATACAGTCAGCAAGAACAAGACTGGGAGTTGACTATGGCTCAGATCATGAACTCCTTATTACCAAATTCAAACAAACTGAAGAGAGTAGGGAAAAATACTAGACCATTAATGTGTGACCTAAATCAAATCCCTTATGATTATATAGTGGACATGACAAATAGATTCAAGGGATTAGATCTGATAGAGTGGCTGAAGAACTATGGAATGAGGTTCATGACATTGTACAGGAGGCAGTGATCAAGACCATCCCCATGAAAAAGAAATGCAAAAAAGCAAAATGGCTGTCTGAGGAGGCCTTACAAATAGCTGTGAAAAGAAGAGAAGCAAAAAGCAAAAGAGAAAAGAAAAGATATACCCATTTGAATGCAGAGTTCAAAAGAATAGCAAGGAGAGATAAGAAAGCCTTCCTCAGTGATCAATGCAAAGAAATAGAGGATAACAATTGAATGGGAAAGACTAGAGATCTCTTCAAGAAAATTAGAGATACCAAGGGATCATGTCATGAAAAGATGGGCACAGTAAAGGACAGATCTTCTTCTCAGATCCCCTAATTATGTTAGTTGGGCCAGTATGCCTAACAGAGGAAGTACTCAGTAAATCTTCCTTTACTGGAATTGTGCAATGTGTCTGAAATTTGCAACATCATTGATTTATTAGGTTTTACAGTTATTGTCTAGTTCTCACAGTGTACCTTTTAGAGCTCTTTATACAAGAAGAGAGAGACTTGTTAATATTTAAGGATACAAAGTTGTTTATTGGTAGATCTGGAGTTAGAACTATTAACATCATCTATGAATTAAAATCATTTTCTTTGTTAGATTCCAATAATATGGCTCAGATAGTAAAGAATCTGCCTGCAAGGTAGGAGACCCAGGTTCAGTCCCTGGGTCAGAAAGATCCCCTGGAGAAGGGAATGGCAACCTACTCCTGTATTCTTGCCTAGAGAATTCCATGGACAGAGGAGCCTAGCAGGCTATACAGTCCATGGGGTCACACAGAGCCAGACACTACTGAGCAACTGACACACACAATATTATACATATATGTAAGTAAAATTACATGTAGCTGTGTGTTTATATATGTTGGCTTCCCTGGTGGCTTAGAGGGTAAAACATCTGCCTGCAATGCAGGAGACCAGGGTTCAATCCCTGAGTTGGGAAGACCCCCTGGAGAAGGAAATGCCAACCCACTCCAGTACTCTTGCCTGGAAAATCCCATGGACAGAGGAGCCTAGGAGGCTGCAGTCCATGGGGTCACAAAGAGTCAGACACGTCTGAGCGTTTATATATGTTAGAAACTTAAATAAGAAAACCCAAAATATAAGAACAATCATATATTTTCTTTTTTTATTCATATAAGTTTATATAAGTTAGTAACTTAAGAAAATTTTTATATGTTAGTAACTTAAACAAGAAAACCCGAGAAATAAGAATACTCATATATTTTCTTTTTTCTTCTAATGGAGTATAGTTGCTTTACAATGTTGTATTAATTTCTGCTGTACAACAAAGTGAATTTGCCACACGTATACATATATCTCCTCTTCCGTGGGTTTCCTTGCTGTTTAGGTCACAACAGAGCATTGAGTAGAGTTTCCTGGACTGCACTGTCCTCATTAGTAATCTGTTTTATACATAGAGTATATATGCCAATCCCAATCTTGCACTCCATCCTACCTCTTCTTTCCCCCTTGGTATTCATATATTTGTTCTCTATGCCAATGTCTCTATTTCTGCTTTGCAAATGAGTTCATCTATACCAGTTTTCTAGATTCCACATATATACATTAATATATGATATCTGTTTTTCTCTTTCAGACTTACTTTACTCTGTATGACAGTCTTTAGGTCCACCCACGTCTCTGCAAATGGCACAAATTTCATTCTTTTTTATGGCTGACTAATATTCCATTGTATATATGTACCATATCTTTTTCATCCATTCCTCTGTCAATGAACATTTAGGTTGCTTCCATGTCCTGGCTATTGTAAATGGTGCTGAAATGAATATTGGGGTGAATTATGGTTTTCTCTGGGTATATGCCCAGGAGTGGCATACATCACTGGGTCATGCTGTTGGGTCATGTGGTAGTTCTGTTTTCAGTCTTTAAAGGAACTTATACCATTCTCTATAGTGATTGTACCAATTTACATTTCCACCAACAATGTAGGAGGGTTCCTTTCTCTCCACAGTCTCTCCAGTATTTCTTATTTGTGGAATTTTTCATGATGGCCATTCTGACTGGGATTGGATTGAAAACTGACCTTTTCCAGTCCTGTGGTCAGTTTTCATTCCAATCTCAAAGAAAGGCAGTGCCAGAGAATGCTCAAACTACTACACAATTGCATTCATCTCACACACTAGCAAAGTAATGCTCAAAATTCTCCAAGCCAGGCTTCAACAGTTTGTGAACTGTGAACTGCCAGATGTTCAACCTAGGTTTAGAAAAGGCAGAGGAACCAGAGTTCAAATTACCAACATCCATTGGATCATCAAAAAAGCAAGAGAGTTCCAGAAAAACATCTACTTCTGCTTTATTGACTATGCCAAAGCCTTTGACTGTGTGAATCACAACAACTGTGGAAAATTCTGAAAGACATGGGAATACCAGACCACCTGACCTGCCTCCTGAGAAATCTATATGCAGGTCAGGAAGCAATAATTAGAACTGGACACAGAACAACAGACTGGTTCCAAATAGGAAAAGGAGTATGTCAAAGCTGTATATTGTCACTCTGCTTATTTAATTTATACACAGATTACATCATGAGAAATGCTGGACTGGAAGAAACACAAGCTGGAATCAAGATTGCCAGGAGAAATATCAATAACCTCAGATATGCAGATGACACCACCCTTATGGCAGAAAGTGAAGAGGAACTAAAAAGCCTCTTGATGAAAGTGAAAGAGGAGAGTGAAAAAGTTGGCTTAGAACTCAACATTCAAAAAACAAATATCATGGCATCTGGTCCCATCACTTCATGGCAAATAGATGGGGAAACAGTGGAAACAGTGGCTGACTTTATTTTTGGGGGCTCCAAAATCACTGCAGATGGTGATTGCAGCCATGAAATTAAAAGACGCTTACTCCTTGGAAGGAAAGTTATGACCAACCTAGATAGCATATTGAAAAGCAGAGACATTACTTTGCCAACAAAGGTCCGTCTAGTCAAGGCTATGGTTTTTCCAGTGGTTATGGATGGATGTGAGAGTTGGACCATAAAGAAAGCTGTGTGCTGAAAAATTGACCCTTTTGAACTGTGGTGTTGGAGAAGACGCCCTTGGACATCCAGTCCATCCTAAAGGAAATCAGTCCTGAATATTCATTGGAAGGACTGATGTTGAAGCTGAAACTCCAATCCTTTGGCCACTTGATGTGAAGAACTGACTCATATGAAAAGACCCTGATGCTGGGAAAGATTGAAGACAGGAGGAAAAGGGGACAACAGAGGATGAGATGGTTGGATATCATCACCAACTCAATGGACATGAGTTTGAGTAACCTCCAGGAGTTGGGAGTCCTGGCGTGCTACAGTCCATGGGTTTGCAAAAAGTCGGATACGACTGAGTGACTGAACTGAACTGATTCTGACTGGTGTGAAGTGATACCTCACTGTAGTTTTGATTTTCATTTTTCTGCTAATGAGTGATGTTGAGCATCTTTTCATGTGTTTATGGGCCATTTGTATGTCTTCTTTGGAAAAATGTCTATTTAGGTCTTCTGCCCATTTTTTCAATTGGGTTTGTTTTTCTGATGTTGAGCTGCATAAGCTTTTTGTATATTTTGTAGATTAATCCTTTGTCAGTTGCTTTGTTTGCTAATATTTTCTTCCATTCTGAGGGTTGTCTTTTAATCTTGTGGTTTCCTTTGCTGTGCAAAAAAAAATGCTTATATATTTTCTAGTTATGTTGATTGATGCCATAGTTAATAGCCCTTTGCTGAAACTAAAGTCTCACCACGGTAATATCAAATATTAATACTATAATAAAAATAATAATGGAACTATGTTGCTGCTGTTGCTGCTAAGTCGCTTCAGTCGTGTCCGACTCTGTGCGACCCCATAGACGGCAGCCCACCAGGTTCCCCCATCACTGGGATTCTCCAGGCAAGAACACCGGAGTGGGTTGCCATTTCCTTCTCCAATGAATGAAAGTGAAAAGTGAAATTGAAGTCACTCAATCGAGTCCGACTCTTAGCAACACCATGGACTGCAGCCTACCAAGCTCCTCCATCCATGGGATTTTCCAGGCAAGAGTACTGGAGTGGGGTGCCATTGCCTTCTCCAATGGAACTATAATAACTGACTTAATTTAAAATGCATTCTGTCAATTAAGAAAAACATCCTCTCTAAATTGATAATATTTATTATTCCCTCATCAGATTGTAAGTTCTCTGAGGGCAAAGAGCAGGATGTTTTTGTTCATCATTATATCTTTAGCACATTGACGTGCTAGGTAACACTGCTGAATGGATATGAATACTGACCGTTTCACCAACTGCTCAATAATATTTATCCATTTACTTTTCACTCATTAACAAGTGAGGTCCTCGCTAGTCCCCTATCAAAATAAGGGTGAATATGACATGGAATTCACAACCCAAGGAGGAAGACAGACTTAAAACAGATGTTTGTGATGCAAAAAGTTCAGTGCTGTAGGAGATGTTGAGGCTTCCCAGGTGGCTCAATGGTAAGAAATCTGCTTGCCAATTCAGGAGATGCAGGAGATGTGGGTTCGATACCTGGGTTGGGGAGATCCCCTGGAGAAGGAAATGGCAAGCCACTCCAGTATTCTAGCCTGGAAAATCTCATGAACGGAGGAGCCTGGCAGGCTACAGTCCATAGGGTTGCAAAGAGTCGGACACACCTGAGTGACTGAGTGCACACCTACCCTAGGAGCTGTTTAGCTGAACACAGCCAAGACCAGTAGCTTCACTCTGGGGAATGAGAAGACTTTTCAGGGAAGGATTCCTTTCAGCTGGATTTTGAAGAATGAGAGGCCATACAGAGAAATGGATGGAGTATGAAAAGCCTCTTCAATAAAAAGATAAAAAAATATTTTTACTCAAGAATTTAAAAGTCAAGACTGTCTAAATTGACTTTTGCTCTGTTTTGTCATTCAGGATCATATGATTATTCTCCATTAATTAGATTCTTTTTTTTCTTCTTATATTTTTGGCTCTGAACACAAAGCTGCAGACAGATTGTTCCCTTTAGCCACATTCCCACATGATTATGACTTTTTCCCAAATCTGGAAATTGTGATTTAAAGTGATAGTCAAGCTTGACTCCATTTGTGTCCCTCTGCTTATTATGTTTTCACAACATTGCTCTCCACTTTGAGATGTAAATATCATTTCTCAACCAGATATCATTTATTTATCCTGCCCTAAATAAATAACTACTCAAATGAAGTAATAAAATCAAGATTCTTTAAGATAAACCATCAAAACATTATTCATGCTAGTCCAAAGGGAAAAAAGAAATTTAAAGATACACTTGGTAGAATCAATTGTATTAGACCATGAAAATGTTGATCTTGTTCATTTATATTTGTATATTCAAGAACTGGAAGTTTCTCTTAGAGATAAACAAAGCACTGCAATGTTTAAAATGTCTTGATGAATAATATAATCCTCTTTAGGAAAAGAAGTCACCAAGTCTTGTGCCAACTCAGTTCAACTGAGTTATACGAAGTTGAACATGTTTACTTAATATTTTGTTCAGTGAGTTGGATTTTTAAAAAAGAAAAGAACTGATTATGATGACAATTACATGCCTTTACACATTTGTTAAAATTCATAGAATCATACATTTAAAAGGTTGATTTTATTGTATGTACATTTTAAAACTTATATTAAAAATTCTTTTTATGGAAAAAAGAACTGAGAGGGAAGAAGCACAGAAAATAGACTTTCAGTTTTATCATTTGGAGAAGATTTAACTTTGAGCCCTTCCCTGACACTACTCTGGACTCCATTCCAGAAGGCAAACACTTGGTACATTTCAAGCAAAAAAAAAAAAATTAAAATTAATCACCCTTCCAGCCAGGCCAAGAATGAAAAGCAGAAAAGTTGGGATTTGACAAGAAGAAAAGAGATCTAAAACAGGAAATTGACTTGGTCAGACATGTGGAAAAATCAGGGCAACTCACAAGGCCATTAATGAAGGTCTCCATAAGACAGCCTCTGCCTCTGTACCCCGCCCTCAGCCCAGGCTCCCTCCAGCTGGGAGGATTTATTTCAGAGGAGCTGTGCCAGCATCTTCCAAGGGAAACACAATCAGAGCACGTTTTCCCAAATGATGTTACAAAGGAGGTGCAGGTGGCATACTGGAAGCATCTTCCTCTGGATGGAGAAAGGAAGCTAACCTTAGCCAATGCCCCTGGTTTCTGTCTAAGGAAACTGAACTCCATTGGACAAATACCCCAGACCCAAAGCTGAAAAGAGAAAACCCAGTAAGAAGGTTTCATCTTTTTAAAACAATAAAAGCGTGTCTTTTCTTGCCTCCTATTACTAAAAGACATTGAGAAGCAAACTCATTAGTATGGTCATTAGACATGACCTAAAGATAATGAGACTGAAAAGCATTTTTAATGCTTTTAATAATTTTTAATCCTTTTTAAGGATATGGAAGTGGACTAAAATCATTGGCTAGAAGCCAGTGTTAGATCGAAACTGCATGAGGATTAGTCAAAGAGGATATAGACTAATGGATTACCCTAAGCCAAGCACTTCTGTTAGCTCAACAGTCTCTGTGCAGGGTTAGAACTGATTCTCACAGAATGATCTATCATTTTACATGAAAAGGAGGAAAAATACATATGGCTAACCTTCCAATACAAAAATAAAAAATTATTGCCTGTTTACATCCTAGCTCCATCAATAACTAGCAGTGTGACATCAGGTGGGTTATTTGTTTTATTTGTGCCTCAGTTTCTTCATGTGGAAAATGATTAGTGCCTCTTTCATGCTAGTTGTTGTAGTAAGTGAGCTGATATATATGTAAGGTACTTGGAAAAGTGCCTGACGCATAGTGAGTCTATAAAAATGCTAGTTAATATGGTTGTCATATAAAAAAACATTCCAGAGTAGAACTGGCCTTGCTATGCCAATACTAAGTATATTCTGAAATAACCCTGAAACCTGATCAAGGTTTATGGACCATGCAGAGACTTATTTATAAAATTCCTGAAGTTTACTTGCTAAGCCATTTTCTAAGACTTCCATTGATTCTTTCATGATTTCTAGCATAATTTCCTGAGCCCAGTTCCTCTAGTCCTCATTCCCAAGGCCTCTATTACTAGAATAACAGTGAAGTGGAAGAGCTCTGTGTTGGGAGTTACGTAACTCCCTATCTAGCTGAGTTTTTTTTCTGAGTCACCTATCAAAGTCACTTTCCCTTCCTGGGCTCACAATTCCTGCTCTGACAGGAGAGGATTCAACTAAATAACACATGTTTGCTTTGAGTTGTGAAATCTTTTTCAATGCCAGCACTTTAGGTGTTTTGTTACATTTCTTATTTGAATGTTTTTGGTACTGAGGCAAAGTACAAGAGGACTTTGCCTGTGATCTAATCTACTTCTCCAAATGCCTTCTGGGCATCTCTACTTGGATTCTCCCTGCGGGCTCCTTGACTTCTAGATGTGAAGGCAGGTTTTCTCCTTTCCTGTCATCTCATGCACCCTGCATCCTTTTCCTTCTGACATTCCTGAGAATGACCCCACCACCCTCTCAGTCCCAGTGCCAAATTTCAGATGTCCTGGCTGTCCTGAGGTGCATTGCCTCTCCACATCTCTCTTCCCTATCGCCTCCCTGTCGTCTTTGAGCAGCCTCCTGTGTTTAGGCTCTTCTCTGCCCTCCTTGGATGACTTGGTCTATATTTTAACGCACATGCACATTTGGATTCTGTAGGTCTGGGACAGCCAAAGATTCCACATTTGTAGCAAGTTCCCGGGTGCCAAAACTTATGGTCCCTACCACACTTTCCAAAGCAAGGCACGTAGTCTTCTAGTGACAGCCCTGAAGTGCAGAGGTTTTCCTTCCTAATTCAGTTTTCAGATCAGTATTCCTAAGCTTTGATCCTGGTCTTCCTTGCTAAAATATTATGACTTACATGATTTGATAGTAAATAAAACTCTTCACAATTAAACTTCAACCTGTATTTCTGCCTTAACTCCTACAATCTGTAGCCTACCTTTAATCTAATTTATCTAACTAGTCTACATTTAATCTAACTAGTTGCTTTCGGAATGTGTTTTTGCTTTCTCCCTTCATGTCTTGCTCAGGTTTTATACTTGGCCATCTTCCTTCTTTTATTTTCTCTGTTACTCAAGATCTTATAACTCCTTAAAGATCTAACACAAATACCACTCAGTCCTCAAAACATTTCCATTTCCCTGAAAGTCATCCTCTCCTTTAAATGTCTGTGGTGCTTTTTTTTCTTTTAATTTACATTCTGCTTTATAATTTACATTTATGCATCTGCCACCTCTCCCATCTGACCCAGGGTTCCTTTAGGAAATGCTTCATAGGAAGAACGAACTGTTTAGAACAAATGAACAGAAGCATTCCATCGCTAATTATCCACATTCATACAGGCTGAAAGTATGAAACAAATTAAAAAAAGGATCAAATAGCTTTGTACAGCATTGATCTGTTAGCTATTATTGAGAGTGATTAGGACTTTTGGGGCTTCCCTGGGTGGCTAAGATGGTAAAGAGTCTGACTGCAATGCAGGAGACCCAGTTTCAATTCCTGGGCCAGGAAGATCCCCTGGAGAAAGGAATGGCAATTCACTCCAGTATTCTTGCCTAGAGAACTACCATGAATAGACAGGCCTGGATAGCTGCAGTCCATGATGGTGTGGAAAAGAGTTGGACACGATTGAACAACTAACATTAGACTCTCTCTCCATTAGGTCTTTTGGGGGATCCTTCCCACCTTTCATTCATTTACTCAACATTTGCTGAGGGCTGCCTCTGGGTAAAACCACAGGCTAAAGCTGTGACAGGGTCCAAGGAATAAGGCAGAATCCTGAAGGTCCTTGCTCTCTGGTGGTAGTGACGTGGTGGAATGGAGGGGGTGTGCAACTGGCTGCTGATGGCTTCCACCAGGAGTTGCTTGGGTCCCTGCCTGAGGCAGAGTCTGAGACAAGAGAAGCTGCAAGTCTGGCCCATGACATAATTTTTATGTTCTGAAAGCCTATAGCTCTGGAGATAGCATAGTTATTAAACAAACACCATGAGGATTTGTCTAGAAATGTGCTTTCAATGTAATTCCATCTCTGCATTTGATAGCCTCCCTTTCCAACATTTATAGCCACCACCTGTGCATTCATTATTCACCCCAGTGTCTCCATCTGAGGCTGACACACTAACTTTACAGTTCCTCAAAGGAAAACAGGGAGTTTCTCTCATGTACTTAAGCCCCTCCATTCATTCATGAGTGATTCTCTTAGGAATTGTCTCACAGACACATCCGTGGCCCGAGTGAGGAAGATCAGAAAGTGTCATAGCTAATCACCAAGCTAAGTGGTGTCTAGTTGGTTCGTGACTTCTGCCTCTCCTGAGCAATTACATTGTTAAAAATCTTAAGTATGTGATTCCCAAACATTCCTCTTTATAATCTGAGAACTAGAGAATTTTAGTACTTGAAGGTAGTTTAGAGATAGACCTACTCATTCCTTCATGTCGTCCTTAATAAAGAAATTGAGGCCCATGGTCACACATGAGCTTAGTGCCAGAGAAAGTGAAAATGTTAGTCGCTCAGTTGTGTCCAACTCTCTGCTATCCCATAGACTATAGCCCACCAGGCTCCTCTGTCCATGGGGTTCTCCAGGCAAGAATACTAGAGTGGATTGCCATCTCCTTCTCCAGGGGATCTCCCTGACCCAGGAATCAAACCCAGGTTTCCTGCATTGTAAGCACATTCTTTACTGTCTAAGCTACCAGGGAAGCCCTTGGTGCCAGAGAGAGGCCTTCAATGTAAGTCTTCTGAGTCTAGGGCTAAGTGCTAAATGGGGGGAAAAAAAAGTATATGTATCTCCTTTGTGAGGTGTCAGGTACTGTTTGGTGCTGTAGATGATATATCACATTAAAATTGGATATTACCACCCCAATTGCAAGAGGCAGATATCACCCCAATTTTAGAGATGAAAAAGTTGAATTTCCAGAGAGGTGAGGTAACTTGTCAAAGAGAACATAGCAAAGCTGTGGATGGTGCTCCATGCCCCTGAGCCCTTTCTCAAGGGAAGACCCTACCTGATGGTGAACAGCAAGGGACCCCACCAGCTGTTAGAACGAGAGAGAGGAGAAGAAAATGGTCTTTAACCTTAGAGGATAAAGGTATTCTTATTCCACCTTTCGGAGAAGGCAATGGCACCCCACTCCAGTACTCTTGCCTGGAAAATCCCATGGACGGAGGAGCCTGGTAGGCTGCAGTCCATGAGGTCGCTAAGAGTCGGACATGACTGAGCAACTTCACTTTCACTTTTCACTTTCATGAATTGGAGAAGGAAATGGCAACCCACTCCAGTGTTTTTGCCTGGAGAATCCCAGGGACGGGGGAGCCTGGTGGGAGGCTGTCTATGGGATTGCATAGAGTCGGACATGACTGAAGCAACTTAGCAGCAGCCGCAGCAGCATTTCACATTTTGGTGTGTCTCTGTCTCTCTCTTCTGATCTCTGAATCTTTTTGCTCTGTCCTTAAGGACACCCACAAAGGACCTTCCCCAGCCTTCATGCCTCCTGGTTCCTTCCTTTCCTTTGAGATGATATCTACCTCTGGAGCTTCCATTGTCCCCCTGCCTCAAACATTTGATATACTATATGTCAAGCCCCAGCTGTAGTCACCCGTCAAAAGTTGCCTGCTGCTCTTTCCCCAACAGTGCACAAATTGACATTCGAAATATGGGACTCATTTTTCTTCCTATCCACCTCCCTTTCAGAATTCCCATTTCCTGATATTTTTAATATCTTTGTTTTTTCAGTTATCTTATGCCTACCTTCAATATCCTTCCAAAGACCCTGTAAGTCCTACCTACTTGAAGACCTCACCTAACTCATTCACTTATTAAAGAAGCATTTAATGAGCACCTACTATATGACAGGCCCCAGATACAGTTGAGAATAAGACAGAGTCTGTGCCCTCATGGTGCTCACAGTCTAGTGGAGGGAATAAGTAAGTAACTGGCATTTGTATGATCATTCTGGAGAGAAAGCATAGAGCAGGGACAAGCTATTATACTTTTAAACTTTCCACACTGCCACCCATCCAGAAAGAGTTTGACAACTATCAAATTGATTTTTTTCCATATCTGAGAGAAAATCTGGAGACAGAATCTATTAGCATGCCTTTGCACCTGTGAGTAGCATTGCCAGTACTCTGGAGTCTTGATGAACTGGGACACCTCATAGATGGTTGATAGTCAAATGGTCAGTCTCAGGTGGGAAAAATTCTTGGAGCCATTCTGCACAGATGGAAGCACAGCATGGACCAAGCAGCTGCTTCTCCAGGGACTGGCTGACTGGTACTGGCAGGAAATCCAATTCTCTGGAGCTTGAATGAAATGAACATGGCACACTTTAATGTAAATTTAGCTAAAAGCTGGCTGGGGAACAAATGACAGTCAAATAGCTTGCACTGATATAGTTGTAAATCTTCTTTTTGAAGACTGTATCTCCAAGAGGTCTTCCCTTCAGTATCAGCATTGTAAACCTGATGAGGGCATTCAGTGTCTTGGGGAAATATAGCAGAATGTAATGGGAAACATTTTTGATCAGCTCTTATTTCTGTTCTTAATATTAAGGTAATTTTGGTGTCTGGCTCAGGGTCTTATAAGGAGATAGAGATTATTTTCTTATTTCTAAGATAGTTTCCATATATGGGCACTTACTGTGTACTCTGCTGTGTGCTGGGCACGCACACCCTCCCACCTTCCTGACACACATGCATTGCACCTCTGTAATGGTGCACGCACTGCCAGTACAGTGCTTTGAGGCAATCAAGGCCCATCAAGAGTCCTCCCTACTTGTGGTTTATTTTCTGCTTTTAAATTCCATTAAGTACCATTGGAGAGTAACTATTACATAATGGCCCACATTTGGTAAATACAGTTCAAGAGCAATTTAATGCCCAAGACAAACATATGCAAAACAGCAACAACAAGGACGGCAAATTGTGTCAGGAGCAAACCAAAATGATTTTAAAAAGGATTTCTGAATAGCAGCAAAAATAAAACACCTTTGTTTTTCAAAATAGGTTAACTTTAAAAATTCAAGAAATCATTTCATTTAAATGTAATAAATTAGGAAAACACAAGAATATTGTTAAAGTTTAGTGTATTTTGTATCAAGTTTTTATTCCTTTATCTTAACATCTACATTTTGTATAAGCTGGGAAACATATTGTGTGCTCAGATATTCTCTCTTTTTATCACAAATGTTAAATTAGCAATCTGAAAATATCCCGATGCTCCAAGCAAGCCAAAAAAAAAAAAAAACTGTGTGATTCCTAAAATCTTTTACTAATTTGATTTCTCTTGACCCCACCTACCAAAACACAGTGATATTTCAGGTTTCATATTATAGATAGCAAAATGATTCTATTCATCATTTCATCTAAATTATTCATCAGCTTACCTGGTGAGTTGAAATAAATACTGTAAGTATTTAAATGACATGGCATAAAATGATTTCTAGCCACTCTTTTCTTCTCTCTTTTATGGCCACCCAAAACTAATTAGGACCCACCAAAAGAAAAGGAATACTTGCTACTTTAAGTATGGTTTCTTCTCTGCTGATTTTATTTAAAATTGGTGGAACCATCTTGTTCTGTCTCAGGAAAACAGGAAACCTCATAGAGGCCAAAACAGTCTTCAAGAAAGGCCTAAAGCCTGCAGTTTATCCAAGGCTTCCTGCCTGGAAAACTAATGTAGGGATGCAAAAGGAAAGAAATCTTTTAACAGACATACAAAGACTTGTAGAGCAAGGTCTGCAAAGAAAAGCTACCACTCAGAAAGTGCAAATCCATGGGCTTAAATTTTGAAGGCTTCACTTGTCCAGTTGTGCAAAATTGAATTTAAATGTTATTCAGTTTTCAGAATTACTTAGAGAACAAGTAAAGGTTAAGGGACTGTAGAAATGCCATACAGTTTGCCAACTTCTCACATGTGGTTTATTGTCAAAATTTAAGATAAAGAAGGTAATAGGAAGTATAAATCAGAACTGAAACATCAGTGGAATTTCCTTGGCTATTCAAAAGGGGGTCTGTCATGAGTGCCCCAAGAATTCCAGCTTTGCTAAAGAAATCTTATGTGGGATTTGGAATGAAGCTCCAAGAAAGGGATGAGAGCCATCCATGTTCTGAAGACATTGACGCTGGCCTGGCGTGAGAGTGGTGGTGGGAAGGGGTTCCCACTTCTAGCATACATGCGCTTTACTGACTTCTCAGAGAGGCCCACTTTAGCTGCCTGCTGCATAGCAGGGGAGTCAAATCAAACCATCAAGGGCACCAATAGTCCTCAGCCGAGAAAACACACTGTTAATGGCTACCAGGTCTCTCTTTCAATTCAGTTTAGCCGCTCAGTTGTGTCCGACTCTTTGCGACCCCATAAATCGCAGCACGCCAGGCCTCCCTGTCCATCACCAACTCCCAGAGTTCACTCAGACTCATGTCCATCAAGTCAGTGATGCCATCCAGCCATCTCATCCTCTGTCTCTCTTTACCAGGTCCTAAAAAACAGGCACAAAGCACAAGCTCTCATATCTTCTTCCCGGTAGCATTGTGAGGAGGAGGTTAGTTTCAGTCTTGAGCACAAGAAGTTCAGTCTTGAGCAGAAAAGCAGAAACTCAGAATAGTTCAATACTTTGCCCATGGGCACACAATAACAGGGTGACTTGAAATCAAAACTTACCTCATCTGGTTCAAAAACCCAACCTAATGCCTTTATGCTCTCTCTACTCCTGTATTCTGTCACTTTCCTGCTGCCCTAGTGTGGGTTCAGAACCCACACCTTCAACCTGTGCCATTCCATAGTGCAAACCAAGCTGTAGATAGGGTCTTCATTATCATTCTTCCTTTACTTCTTGCCCCTCCATTTCCTCCCAAAGACCTTATTAGAGCCTTAATTTCTTATAAGCAAGGGAAAATGAGATAAAAAAAAAAAAGACTGAAATGGATATTTCAGGTTTCATATTATAGATGACAAAATGATTCTATTCATCATTTCATCTAAATTATTCATCAGTTTATCTGGTGAGTTGAAATAAATACTATAAGTATTTAAATGACATGGCATAAAATGATTTCTAGCCATTCCTTTCTTCTCTCTTTTATGGCCACCCAAAACTAATTAGGAACTGAAAAAAGTTCAAAAGTGGGTGGATCTTAATAGTTGTAAGGAAAAGGGAAGAAATACACGAGCTCATAAAGACAGCAAAGCTTTGACTGACATACAAGAACACTTAGAAGAAGGGCAAATGTTTCTTTTTTGAAAAAATATTTTTAATCAAGGTGTAGTTGATTTACAGTTTATATTAGCTTCAGTGGTACACCACAGTTAATTCAGTATTTCTATAGATTATAGTCTATTTACATTTATTACAAAACAATGGCTGTATTATATAGCGCCATACAATATATCCTTGTTGCTTATCTATTTAATACATAGTAATTTGTATCCCTTAATCTCATACCCCTATCTTGTCCCTCCCCTTTCCCCACTGGTAACTATGTTTTCTATGTATGTGAGGCTGTTTCTTTTTTGTCTTTACAATTTATCTTTTACATTCCACATGTAAGTTATATCACATGATATTTATCTTTCTCTGTCCGACTTATTTCACTTAGCATAATACCCTTGCCGTGCAGTTCAAAGGGTAACAAATCTGCCTGCAATGCAGGAGACCTGGGTTCAATCTCTGGGTCAGGAAGATCCCCTGGAGAAGGGCATTCTACTGTGCTATTTTTGCCTGGGAAATCCCATGGACAGAGGAGCCTAGAGGTCTGTAGTCAAAAGGATCGCAAAGAGTTGGACACGACTGAGCAACTACTACCTAATACCCTTCAGGTCCATCCATATTGGTACAAATGGCACAATTTCATTCATTTTACAGCTGAGTAATATTCCATTGTACATACACTACATCTTCTTTATCATTCATCTGCCGATTGCACTTAGATTGCTTCCATGTTTTGGCTGTTGTAAATAGTGCTGCTATGAACATTGGGGTGCATGTATCTTTTCACATTAGCATTTTAGATTTTTCCAGGTATATACCCAGTAGTGAAATTGCTGGATTATATCGTAGTTCTGTTTTTAATTTTTTAAGGAACTTCTGTAATGTTTCCACAGTGACTGCACCAGTTTACATTCCCACCAATAGGGTACAAGGTTTCCTTTCTCCACATCCTAACTAACATTTATTATTTGAAGGCTTTTTAATGAAAGCCATTTTGATAGGTGTTAAGTGATATTGTTATTTTTATTTGCATTTTTCTATTAACAATGTTGAGGATCTTTTCTTGTGCCTGTTAGCTACCTGTATGACTGAATGTATGTTCAGGACTTCTGCCCATTTTTTTGACTGGGTTGTTTACTTTTTTGATATTGAGTTAGGTGGGCTGTTTATATATTTTGGGTATTAACCCCTTGTTTGTCATATCATTTGCAAATATTTTCTACCAAATAGGCTGTCTTTTAGTTTTGTCAATGGTTCCTTTGCTATGCAAAAGTTTTTAAGTTTGATTAGAAGTGTTAGTTGCTCAGTCATGTCCAACTCCTTTGTAGCCCATCAGGTTCCTCTGTCTGTAGGATTTTCCAGGCAAGAATACTGGAGTGTTTTGTCATTGCCTTCTCCAGGGGATCTTCCCAACCAAGGGATCGAACCAGAATCTCCTGTGTCTTCTGCATTGCAGGCAGATTCTTTACATGCTGAGCCATTGGGGAAGCCCAAGTTTGATTAGGTCTAATTTTTAAAATTAAAAAAAAATTTTTTTTCTTTGAAGGATAGTTGCTTTACAGACTTTTGTTGTTTTCTGTCAAACATCAACATGAGTCAGCCATGGTTTATGTATATCCCCTCCCTTTTGAACCTCCCTCCCATCTCCCTCCCCATCCCACCCCTCTAGGTTGATACAGAACTCCTATTTGAGTTTCCTGAGCCATACAGCAAATTCCCATTGGCTATCTATTTACATATGGTAATGTATGTTTCCAAGTTACTCTTTCCATACATCTCACCCTCTCCTCCCCTCTTTCCATGTCCATAAGCCTATTTTATATGTCTGTTTCTCCATTGCTGCCCTATAAATAAATTCTTCAGTACCATTTTTCTAGATCCCGTATATATGCATTAGAATACAATATTTATATTTCTCTTTCTGACTTACTTCCTTTTCATGTCTGAGTAGTATTCCATTGTGCATATGTATCACAACTTCCTTATCCATTCATCTGTCGATGGGCATCTAGGTTGCTTCCATGTTCTAGCTATTATAAATAGTGCTGCATTGAACAATGGGATACATATGTCTTTTTCAATTTTTGTTTCCTCAGAGTATATGCCTAGGAGTGGGATTGCTGGGTCATATGGTGGTTTTATTCCTAGTTTTTTAAGAAATCTCCATACTGTCTTCCACAGTGGCTGTATCAATTTATATGCCTGCCAACAGTGCAAGAGTGTTCCCTTTTGTCCACACCCTCTCCAGCATTTATTGTTTTTAGACATTTTGATGATGGCCATTCTGACTGGTGTGATGTGATATCCCATTGTAGTTTTGATTTGCATTTCTCTAATAATAAGCAGTGTTGAGCATCTTTTCATGTGTTTATTAGCCATCTGTATGTCTTCTTTAGAGAAATGTCTGTTTAGGTCTTTTTCCCACTTTTTAATTGGGTTGTTTTTCTGGTATTCAGTTCTATGAGCTGCATGTATATTTTGGAAATTAATCCTTTGTCAGTTGTTTCATTTGCTGTTATTTTCTCCCATTGTGAGGGTTGTCTTTTCACCTTGCTTATAGTTTCCTTTGCTGTGCAAAAGCTTTTAAGTTTAATCAGGCCCTATTTGTTTACTTTGGTTTTTATTTCTGTTACTCTAGGAAGTGGGTCATAGAAGATCTTGCTTTGATTTATGTCATCAAGTGTTCTGCCTATGTTTTCCTCTAAGAGTTTTATAGTTTCTGGCCTTACATTTAGCTTTTAAATCCATTTTGAGTTTATCTTTGTGTATGGTGTTAGGAAGTGTTCTAATTTCATTCTTTTACATGTAGCTGTCCAGTTTTCCCAGCACCATTGATTGAAGAGGTTGTCTTTGCCCCATTGTATATTTTTACCTCCTTTTTCAAAAATTAGGTACCCATAGGTGCATAGGTTTATTTATGGACTTTCTATCTTGTTCCATTGGTCTGTATTTCTGTTTTTGTACCAGTACCATACTGTCTTGATAGTATACTCTATTGTATACCATACTGTAGCTTTGTAGTATAATCTGAAGTCAGGAAGGTTGATTCCTCCAGCTCCATTCTTCTTTCTCAATACTGCTTTGGCTATTTGGGGTCTTTTGTGTTTCCATACGAATTGTGAAATTTTTTGTTCTAGTTCTGTGAAAAATGTCATTGGTAATTTTATAGGGATCACATTGAATCTGTAGATTGCGTTTGGTAGTATAGTCATTTTTGTAATATTGATTCTTCCTACCCAGGAACATGGAGTATCTCTCCATCTGTTTATGTTGTCTTTGATTTCTCTCATTAATGTCTTATAATTTTCTGCATACAGTTCTTTTGTCTCCTTAGGTAAGTTTATTCCTAGATATTTAATTCTTTTTGTTGCAACAGTGGGAATGAGATTGATTCCTTAATTTCTCTTTCTGATTTTTCATTGTTAATATATAGAATTGCAAGTGATTTCTGTGTATTGATTTTGTATCCTACAACTTTTCGTAATTCACTGATTAGCTCTAGTAATTTTGTGATACTATCTTTAGGGTTTTCTATGTACAGTATCATGTCATCTGCAAACAGTGAAAGCTTTACTTCTTTTCCAATCTGGATTCCTTTTATTTCTTTTTCTTCTCTGATTGCTGTAGCTAGGACTTCAGAACTATGTTGAATAATAGTGGTGAAAGTGGACACCCTTGTCTTGTTCCTGATCTTAGGCGGAATGCTTTCAGTTTTTCACCATTGAGAATAGTGTTTGCTGTAGGCTTATCATATATAGCCTTTCCTATGTTGAGGTAGGTTCCTTCTGTGCCCATTGTTTGATG
The DNA here is from genome assembly GCF_027580195.1 of Bos mutus. Classification (NCBI taxonomy): domain Eukaryota; kingdom Metazoa; phylum Chordata; class Mammalia; order Artiodactyla; family Bovidae; genus Bos; species Bos mutus. The sequence goes on along the minus strand of NC_091619.1, from coordinate 67,480,394 downwards.
AGTTTTAATCATAAACAGATGCTGAATTTTGTCAAAGGTTTTTTATGCATCTATTAAGATGATCATATGGTTTTTATCTTTCAATTTGTTGATATGGTGTATCACATTGGTTGATTTGCTTATATTGAAGAATCCTTGCATTCCTGGAATAAACCCAACTTGATCATGGTGTATGAGTTTTTTGATGTGTTGCTGAATTCTGTTTGCTAAAATGTTGTTGAGGATTTTTGCATCTATGTTCATCAGTGATATTGGCATGTAGTTTTCTTTTTTTGTGTTGTTTTTGTCTGTATCAGGGTGATGGTGGCCTCGTAGGATGAGTTTGGAAGTGTTCCTTTCTCTGAAATTTTTTGAAAGAGTTTTAGAAGGATAGGCATTAGCTCTTCTCTAAATGATTGATAGAATTCTCCTGTGAAGCCATATGGTCCTGGGCTTTTGTTTTTTGGGAGATTTTTTAATCACAGCTTCAATTTCAGTGCTTGTAATTGGGTTGTTTATAATTTCTATTTCTTCCTGGTTCAGTCTTGGAAGATTGAACTTTTCTAAGAATCTATCCATTTCTTCCAGGTTATCCATTTTATTGCCATATAATTGTTCATAATAGTCTCTTATAATCCTTTGTATTTCTGCTTTGTCTATTGTGACCTCTCCTTTTTAATTCTAATTTTGTTGATTTGATTCTTCTCTCTTTTTTTCTTGATGAGTCTGGCTAAAGGTTTATCAATTTTGTTTATCTTCTCAAAGAACCAGCTTTTAGTTTTATTAATCTTTACTATTGTTTCTTTCATTTCTGTTTCATTTATTTCTGCTCAAATCTTTATGATTTCTTTCCTTCTACTAATTATGGGTTTTTTTTTTGTTCTTCTTTTTCCAGTTGTTTTAAGTGTAAAGTTAGGTTGTCTATTTGATGATTTTGTTGTTTCTTGAGGTAGGATTGTATTGCTATAAACTTCCCTCTTAGAACTGCTTTTGCTGTGTCCCATAGGTTTTGAGTTGTCATGTTTTCATTGTCATTTGTTTCTAGAAATATTTTGATTTCTTCAGTAACATGTTGGTTATTTAGAAACATGTTGTTTAATCTCCATGTGTTTGTTTCTTACACTTTTTTTTTTTGTAATTGATATTTAGTCTCATAGCATTGTGGTTGGAGAATATGCTTGATACAATTTCAGATTTCTTAAATTTACTGAAGTTTAATTTGTGACCCAAGATGTGGTTTATCCTGGAGAATGTTCCATGCGCACTTGAGAAGAAGGTGTATTCTTTTGCATTCTGAAGATATCAATAAGATCTATCTCATCTATTGTAAGACTTGTGTTTCCTTATTAATTTTCTTTTTTGATGATCTGTCCATTGGTGTGAGTGGTGTTAAAGTCTCCTAGTATTGTTATGTTACTGTCAGTTTCTCCTTTTATGTCTGTTAATGTTTGTCTTGTGTATTGAGGTGCTCCTATGTTGTGTGCATAGATATTTACAATTGTTATGTCTTCCTCTTGGATTGATCCCTTGATCATTATGTAGTGTCTTTCCTTATCTCTTATAATCTTCTTTATCTTAAGCTCTATTTTGTCTGATATGAGGCTTGCTACTCCAGCTTTCTTCTCCTTCCCATTTGTGAATATATTTTTCCATCCTCTCACTTTCAGTCTGTATGTATTTTTATGTCTGAAGTGGGTTTCTTTAGACAGCATGTATATGGGTCTTGTTTTGTATCCATTCAGCCAGTCTGTGTCTTTTGGTTGGAGCATTTAATTCATTTACATTTAAAGTAATTATTGATATATATGTTCCTATTGCCATTTTCATAATTGTTTGGAGTTGATTTTGTAGCTCTTTTTTTTTTTTCTTTTGTATTTCTTGACTATATAAATCCCTTTAACATTTGTTGTAAAGCTGGTTTGGTGGTACTGAATTCTCTTAACTTTTGCTTGGCTGAAAAGCTTTTGATTTCTCCATTAATGTTGGATGAAATCCTTGCCAGATACAGTAATCTTGGTTGGAGATTTTTCCCTTTCAGTACTTTAAATATCTTTCCATTCCCTTCTGGCCTGCAGAGTTTCTGCTGAAAGATCAGCTGGTAAGTGTATGTGGTTTCCCTTGTATGTTACTTGTTGCTTCTCCCTTGTTGCTTTTAATATTGTTTCTTTGTGTTTAGTCTTTGTTAGTTTGATTAATATGTGTCTTATTTTTTTGTATCATTTTCAAATTCCTTCATCAGGGTTTTATACTTTTCAGTGTAAAAACTTTTTACATTCTTGGTTAAGTTTATTCCAATGTATTTTATTCTTTTTTATGCAGTTTTAAATGGAATTTTCTGCTTTCTCTTTCTGATATTTTATTCTTGTTGTTCAGTTGCTGAGTTGTGTGTGACTGTTTGTGACCCCATGGAATACCCCATGGGCTACCACACCAGGATTCCCTGTCCTTCACTATCTCCTAGAGTTTGCTCAAACTCATGTCCATTGAGTCAGTGATGATATCTAAACATCTCATCCTATGCTCTCCTCTTCAACATTTTCCTTCAGTGTTTCCCAGCATCAGGGTCTTCTCCAATGAGTCAGATTTTTGGATCAGGTGGCCAAAGTATTGGAGCTTCAGCATCTGTCCTTGCAATGAATATTCAGAACTGATTTCCTTTAGGATGGACTGGTTTGATCTCCTTGCAGTCCAAGGGACTCTCAAGAGTCTTCTCCAACACCACAGTTAAAAAGCATCAGTTCTTTGGTTCTCAGCCTTCTTTATGGTCCAGTTCTCACATCCATACATGACTACTGGAAAAACCATGGCTTTGACTATATGGGCCTTTGTCAGCAAAATAACATCTCTGCTTTTTAATATGCTATCTAGGCTTCTCATAGCTTTTCTTCCAAGGAGCAAGCTTCTTTTCATTTCATGGCTGTAGTCACCATCCACAGTGATTATGGAGCCCAAGAAAATAAAATCTGTGTCTATTTCCACTTTTTCCCTATTTGTTTGCCACGAAGTGATGGGACTGGATGCCATAATCTTAGTTTTTGAATGTTTAGTTTTAAGCCATCTTTTTCACTCTCCTCTTTCACACTCATCAAGAAGCTCTTTAGTTCCTCTTTGCTTTCTTCCATAAGAGTGGTGTCATCTGCTTATCTGATGATATTGATATTTTTCCCAGCAATTTTGATTCAAGCTCATGCATCATCAGGCCCAGCATTACACATGATGTACTCTGCATATAAGTTAAATGAGCAGGGTGACAGTATACAGCTTTGATGTACTCTTTTCCCAATTTGGAAACAATCTGTTGTTCCTGGTCTGGTTATAACTGTTGCTTCTTGGCCCACATACAGATTTCTCAGGATGCAGGTAAGTTGGTCTGGCATTCCCATCTCTTTAAGAATTTTCCACAGTTTGTTGTGATCCACACAGTCAAAGGCTTTAGAGTAGTCAATTAAACAGTAGTAGATGTTCTTCTGGAATTCTCTTGCTTTTTCCATGATCCAGCGGATGTTGGCAATTTGATCTCTGGTTCCTCTGCCTTTTCTAAATCCCACTTTAACATCTGGAAGTTCTCACTTCATTTTCTGTTGAAGCCTATCTTGGAGAATTTGGTAGTTTGAACATTGTTTGGCATTGCCCTTCTTCGAAATTGGAATGAAAACCTGACTTTTTCCAGTCCTCTGGCCACTGCTGAATTTTCCAAATTTGTTGATTTATTGAGTGCAGCACTTTAACAGCATCATCTATTAGGATTTGAAATAGCTCTGCTGGATTTCCATCACCTCTACTAGCTTTGTTTGTAGTAATGGTTCCTAAAGCCCACAATATTTTATATTTATATATAGAAAAGCAACAGATTTCTGTATATTAATCTTATATAGTGCAACTTCACTGAATTAATTATTAGTTCTTCCCTCCCAATTTGGATGCATTTTATTTCTTTTTCTTCTCTGATTGCTGTGTCTAGAACTTGCAATTCTATGTTAAATAGAAATGATGAGAGTGGGCATCCTTGTCTTCTACCTGATTCTATAGGAATGGCTTTCAACTTTCACTGCTGAGTATGCTATTAGCTGTGGGTTTGCCTTAATTATATTAAAATGTATTTCTTTTGTACTAGCTTTGATGAGAGTTCTTAATCATGATCAGATGCTGAGTTTTGCCAAATGCTTTTATTTCATCTATTGAGATGATTATGTGATTTTAAAAATATGAAGTTGAGTTTATTTACAATGTTGTGTTTCTTTCAGGTGAATAGCATGATGACTTAGTCTTTTTGATTCCCTTGTGGCTCAGCTGGTAAAGAATCTGCCTGCAATGCAGAAGACCTGGGTTCAATCTCTGGTTTGGGAAGATCCCCTGGAGAAGGGAAAGGCTATCCACTCTAGTATTCTGGCCTAGAGAATTCCATGGACTGCATAGTCCATGGGCTCGTAAGGAGTCGGGTATGACTGACTCACTTTCACTTTATCTTTTTGCAGATTGTATTCTGTTATAGGATATTATATATATACAGTATTATATTGGGTGTAATTCCCTGCATTATACAGTAAATCATTATTGCCTATTTATTTTACATATGTCTGTTAATCCCATACTTCTTATTTGTCCTTCCCCACTTCCTCTTAACTTTGGTAAACATAAGTTTGTTTTCTGTGTTTATGAGCCTGTTTCTGTTTTGTTTATAGTTTCATTTGTATTATTTTTTAGATTCCACATATAAGTGATATCATGTAATATTTGTCTGACTCACTTCACTAAGTATAATATTCTCTATTATCCATATTGCTATCCATATTGCTATGTCTATCCATATTGCTGTGTTTATCCATATTGCTGCAAATGGCAGGAGTTCATTTTTTTGGCTGAGTAATATAGCATTGTATGGGTTTCCTGGGTGGCTCAGTGGTAAAGAATCCACATGCCAATGCAGGAGATGTGGGTTCAATTCCTGGGTGGAGAAGTTCCCCTTGGAGAAGCAAATGGCCCCCCACTCCAGTATTCTTGCTTGTAGAATCACATGGACAGAGGAGCTTGGCAGGCTACAGTCCATGGGGTCACAAAGGGTTGTACAAAACTGAGTGACTAAGCACACAATTATGATATATCTTGGTGTGCATAAGTTTGGGTTCATCTTGTTTAAGACCCTCTGTGCTTGCAGTACCTGGATAGGTTTCCTTTATCAGGTTCAGGCTGTTTTCTGCCATAATTTCATCAAATGCATCTTGACCCATTTTTCTCTCTCTTCCACTTTCAGGACCCTATAATGTGAATGTTGATATATTTAATTTTGTCCTATAATTCCCTTAAACTATTCTCTTTTTTTTTTGTTCTGATTGGGTGAATTCCATTATTCCATCTTCCAGATCATTAGTGCATTCTTTTGTATCATTTTATCTGCTGTTAATTCCTTTTAGTGTCTTTTTCATTTCAGTTATTCTTCAGTTATGACTAGATCTTTTTCTTATATTTTCTAGTTCCTTGTTAAAATTCTCATGGTGTTCATAGATTCTTCTCCTGAATTTGGTTAGTAATGCTTTGACCTCTATCTGGTCAATTGTTTATTTCTGTTTTATTACTTTGTTTTCCTGGGTTTTTCTCTTATTCTTTCAGTTAAAACAAATTCCTCTGTCTCTATGAAATTAGGTGAAAGAGTTAGTTACCTATTGCAGTCTTGAAGGAGTGTCCTTGTGTGGGAGATTCCCTAATACAGTTTATGTGTGCTCCATTGCTTTGGTGGGAGAACAGGATCTCATATGAGCATGAGTTAAGTTTTCCCCCAGTGTGTGCTAGAAGCTTTCACTTTGGTAGAAGGCAGGGCTGGAGATGGGATTCCTTGGTGGCCCAGAGGGTAAAGAGTCTACCTGCAATGTGGGAAATGTGAATTCGATTCCTGGGTCGGGAAGATCCCCTGGATAAGAAAATGACAACCCACTCCAGTATTCTTGCCTGGAAAATCCCATGGACGGAGGAGCCTGGCGGGCTACAGTCCATAGGGTCTCAAAGAGTTGAACACGACTGAGTGACTTCACTTTCACTTTCAGGGCTGGAGATGAAGAGACACCAGCCAGATCCAGGTGTGAGTCAGAGCTTATCCTCTGCTCAGTGGTCAGCACCACCCTACTGGGGCTGGAGGTAGATCCCAAGGTACTGGAACAGAAGCCCTGAGGTTCAGGTCTGAGTTGACCCCATTCCTTCTAAGTGTGTGCTCTCCCCACTTCCAGAACCTTCACTTTGGCCCAGAGGGGAGTAGTGGTGCAACAGGAGGGACTGGTCTGGGCACTCACCATACATCTGGGCACAAGCTATATTGGCCCTAGCCAGTCAAAAACCTAGACTGCTTCTGATGCTCTGCCTGTGTAAGCACCATAATGGCTGCCCCGGCCCACTTGAATGCCTGTCTGGGTCTGACCTACCTTTGTCCCTCATAACTGAGTTCTCCTGGCCACTACAGCACTCACTCTAGTGCTAGTGTGGATTTGTGCTGTAGATCCAGTGGGGATGGTGCAGTGCTTGGCATGGGTGAGGGTGTGGGCTGTGTCAGCCCTAGGTGCAGAGACCTGGAAGACCTCTGATGCTATGCCTGTGTCAGCACCAGTAATGGCTGCCCCCACCCTACTCAGATGCTGTTCCAGGTCTGAGTCACTTCTGTGCCTCACAGCTGAAACTTTACCTCAGCTACAACAGCTCTCACCCTAGGGTAGAGCTGTGTCATGAAGCAAGTAGATCCGGAGTGGGTGCTCAGTTCAGGCTAGGGCCCACACTAGCCATTGGGAGAAACCAGCCAGTGTTCCGTGCAGCTGCCGTCTGCATTCTCTGCCCTGTTTTGGGAGGAAGGGATCTGCATGCTACTCATGAATTGGCTTCTCACAGCCTTCCTGTTAGTCCCACTCGTCTCCACCCAGTCAAGGGGACTCATCTTCCCAGTGTCTAACCCCAGAGTTGGAGTGCCCAATATGTGATTTTAACCACTTATTCCTTAGGAATGACCTCTGCCCTGTAATCTCCCTCTTCTCAGTTCCCTCTAAAGGGCACAGGTCCTGGAATGATGTCTTCATTTCCTACAAGATTCCATGTAGATCTTTTTTTACAGGCTTGGTTGTACAGTATTCTTTCTGTCAGTTTCCAATTAGTTTTCAGTGAGAATTTCTTCCACATGTAGATGTATTTCTGATGGGTTCATAGGGTAGGAGGGGGTGAATTCTTTATCCTCATATTCTGCCATCTTTATATCTTCCCCAGACAGATGTTTTTTAATCCCTTACTCATAAATCATGTTGGAACATCATTCTTTTTTGTTTGGGCTAAATACATCTATGTGACAGTTTTATTTTAACATAGTCTGCTTCAATGCTGTTTACTTGTTGTTCTTGTTCAGTTGCTAAGTCATGTCTAACTCTTTGTAACCCCATGGAATGCAGCACGCCAGGCTTCCCTGTCCTTCACTATCTCCCAGAGTTTGTGCAAATCCATGTCCATTGATTTGGTGATGCCATCCAACCATCTCATCCTCTGTTGTCTCCTTCTCTTTCAGCCCTTGATCTTTCCCAACATCAGAGTCTTTTCCAGGGAGTTGGCTCTTTGCATCAGATGGCCAAAGTATTGGAGCTTCAGCTTCAGCATCAGTCTTTCCAATGAATATTCAGGGTTGATTTCCTTTAGGATTGATTGGTTGGATCTCCTTGCAGTCCAAGGGACTCTCAAGAGTCTTCTCCAGTACCACAGTTTGAAAGCATCAGTTCTTTGGCACTCAGCCTTCTTTATGGTCCAACTCTCACATCTGTACATGACTACTGGAAAAACCATTGCTTTGACTAAATGAACTTTTGTTGGTGAAGTGATGTTTCTGCTTTTTAATATGCTGTCTGGGTTTGTCATAGCTTTTCTTCCAAGGAGCAAATGTCTTTTAATTTCATGGCCACAGTCACCATCTGCAGTGATTGTGGAGCCCAAGAAAGTAAAATCTGTCATTGCTTCCACTTTTTCCTCATCTATTTGCCATGAAGTGATGGGACCAGATGGCATGATCTTAGTTTTTGAATGTTGAGTTTTAAGCTGGCTTTTTCACTCTCCTCTTTCACCCTCATCAAGAGGCTCTTTAGTTCGTCTTCATTTTCTACCATTAGAGTGGTATCATCTGCATATCTGAGGTTGTTGATATTCTCCCAGCAATCTTGATTCCAGCTTGTGATTCATCCAGCCTCGTATTTTGCTTGATGTATTCTGCATATAAGTTAAATAAGCAGGGTGATAATATATAGACTTGTCGTACTCCTTTCCCAATTTAGACCAGTCTGTTGTTCCATGTCCAGTAACTGTTATTTCTTGACTTGCATACAGGTTTCTCAGAAGACAGGTTAGGTATTCCCATCTCTTCAAGAATTTTCCAGTTTGATGTGAGCCACACAGTCAAAGGCTTTAGCGAAGTCAATTAAGCAGATGTTTTTCTGGAATTCCCTTGTTTTGTCTATGATCCAGTGGATGTTGGCAATTTGATCTCTGTTTCCTCTGCATTTTCTAAATCCAGCTTGTATACCTGGAAGCTCTCGGTTCATGTACTGTTGAAGCAGAGCTTAAAGGACTTTGAGCATTACCTCACTTGCATGTGAGATGAGCCGAATTGTAGGGTAGTTTGAACATTCTTTGGCGTTGCCCCTCTTTGGTATTAGAATGAAAACTGACCTTCTTGAATCCTGTGGCCACTGGTGGGTTTTCCAAATTTGCTGGCATATTGAGTGCAACACTTTAACAGCATCATTTTTATTATTTAAAATAGCTCAGCTACTGGAAAACTGAAAAATATTTTTAATTACTGACTTCAAATCTGTTAGAGTTTCCTTTTTTGAATAGATTTATGAATTGCCTTCAGAAGGCACCCCACTTTGTGTAACATTGCCCTCTTAGATGCTGTTAGAGGTATACTTTTCTATATCCTCAACTTTTCCTGTTCTCTCCTTGGACACCAGTGGTTTCCCCAACATTTTACCTTCATTTCCTTCTTTCTGTACACTGCAGACACATATGCACCCTTCCATTTGGGTGGAAGAATATGGAGATTTCAAGATTAATCTAACAATGAATTAAGTCCAGGCTTACTTTAATTTATATGCAGAATGGAAACATCTTTTCATTTGATAAGCATCCCCCATCTTTGTTAAAATGTGATGCTCTTAGTACCATGTACAGTAAAGGGCCAGAATATGAAGATGTTTATATTTTTAAGTCAGCAGTAGATGGGCATTTTGCTTCATTCACAAGATTGTTTTTTCCATTTGCTTATTCTGAATCATACAGTAGAAAAAAGGGCTGGAAAAAAAGATCTGAGGTGTTAAGAAAAATAGTGACTTCAAATAGTAAAATAGAATTGATTGCTTTTAAATGTGTCACATAACAGCCCTCATTCTTCCCAGCACAGAAACCATTAGAGAAGATATTGCCAGTTTATATGCTGTTTCATTTTAAGCAATTGGAAAGTCGTAAATGGGGAGAAGAGAACAGTTCAGTTTGGCCTCATAAATTTAAAGAGGGTCCTTGACTGTGACATCATCCTGATGCCCAAGGCTTGCATAAAGTGATACAGTTTTCATGAGTAAATGAATTTGTTTGTTTTAATGGGGGTTGGCTTTGTTTTGGGGTTATGATTGATTCACTAAGGACTGGAAGCAACTCAGGTTCTGAGAAGTCAATACCCATTTTAGCACCAAGAGTAGAAACATAGTATAAGAAGTAACTTTGGAGAAGTAATTTATTCCTACTATATTGGTAAGGTATTTCATCAATGATTTATTGAATTGTATTCTTATAAATTTTAAAACACAAACATTTGCAAACATCTAAGAATAATATTTGCAAGAAACTGGAAAAAAATGTCAAGACACAATTTCATATCCATGGTCTGCAATAATGATTTTAGTTCAGTTTTGTCCCCATATCTTATGCCAACAAAGACTGATTTATAAAGCATGTTCCTCAGTCCAGAACCAGATAATACTGAAGATAATTGCTATGCCTGGTTAGAGTTTAAGAGCAATTTCCTGAGACACCACTTGTAAAAATGAAAGAACATACATTGGAATGAGTGCTGGTCAGCTATATAGTAAAAGAAAATAAGGAATTGTTGCATGCAGTCTGCTTTCCAATATTAGTTTAAATAATAACTGCATTATACCTGATGATCCCATAGAACTTTTAATAGTGTGAATTTATTGTTTGGAGTCACAATCTTGTTTTAAACTTTCTAGGCACATACAAAAATCCAATCAATCATAGTCCAATTTCAAACAATTTATTCACATATATGATCAGTACTTTATCACCTATAAGTGGGAGTTATTAAAATATAAAGTAGGATTTGGATTTCTTCTGGAAATCAAATGACATTTTATTTTTAAATACGAAAAGAACCATTAGTATATTAACAAGCATGTTATTAGATACAGGACATTTTAAAATAACCCTGAGAACTGCAATATTATTTTATATTTTCATTTAAAGAAACCCATTAAATTTTAAAGAAAAGTTTGAAAATTTAATATATAATTCAATTTTCGAATAGACTCATACATTTGATAAGGAATATCTGAACCTAAGAAAAATTTTAGCTTGAGTTAAACCAGTGATAGTGATGTTTAATCTCACCTTAGAAAACTATTGTTAATTTGTGTTCACAGTCTTTATACTATGTAAACTTATCCCTGCCTTTAAACTAATGAGATTTGCTTCTTATGAAACTGGCCAAAACCAAAAGAGGGACTGAGAAAATCTTTGGCAAATTTAAAAACTAATTTAGGCCATTGTTTGGGTTTAAAAAAAATCAATTTCTTCTCCATTTATCATCTTTGACTTACTTACTTTGCATAAATTATCATCTTCAGTTATTTGGTTTGGCGATCAATGCACAGCTAGGAAAAGTGAAAAACCATTTTAAAGATAAATCGAGATTTTAAAAGAAATCAAGATATTTGATACAGAGGAAATCTTGTCCTGGTAGGTGTGTTTTTCTAGCTTAAAGAAATGAAAATGCAGAGAGTTTTTTTCTTATCTAAATCTTTATTAGAAGAAAAAAACAGATTTAAAACAATGAGTAACAACATATCTCAGTAAATATTAAACACTTCAGTTATCAAAGCTATTTAGACAATAGGTCCCTAATATTTCTGCACAGCAGAAGCACACTGGTTACAGAGCTCAGACTGTCATATGCTCATGTGAGTTCGTTTTTGGCATAAAAGAATATCCAAAGTCATAGTTAAATATGATAGTAGATAAACTGCTAGTAACTTACACAGTTGATTCTCAAAGCTTTCACAACTTATCACTGTGTGATTGACGTTCCCTTAGGGTGATTGTTTTATGGACTCTTTCTATAACTGAGTAACAAACCGAATTCATTTTCTTTCAAGTTAGCAGTACTAATAAAATTATTTAAAACTGAATTAGAAATTATGTTCCTGTTCATATTAGCACAATAAAAAGTATCGTAAGTAAACAGATTAGTTCATATCAAAAGTTAGAGAATGGAAATAACATACTTAGTACACTCATGGACAGTAAATCCATTTAAAATGGAACTATTCAGTACACGGTATCTGTGAGCACCCTTTCTAAGGGGGTAAAGTTTCCCTTTGTGATTTCTTAAAGTTTCCCTTTCCAATCTGTGTAAAACACTGATAAATGTAGTCTTATACCTATTTTCAAAGATCTATCATAGAAAAGATTACATTTTAAATTCCCTTTTAGTAAAAAAAACAAACAAACCCAACAAGTGTCCTTTCAGGTTTTTTCTTGCGTGTAGTACACATTCATGAGCGTCCACTAGGTGCAAGGGAAATTGTTTATGCTGCAAAATGTAGTCTATACAGTGAGACTATCAAACGTAGTGAAATGACAAATGGTTTCCAACCAGTAAGCTAAGAGGAAAACAAATGCAAGAAGACTTGTTTTAATCACTAAACATTGCAGGATTTTTTTTTTAAACAATGTTTGTAAACTTGCCCACAAAAGCTGGGTGATATTAAACAGCCAGTAAGGCACTTTGTCAGAGAGGACGAAGTAGTAAAGGCTGGATGACTGACAGTTTGTTTGATAGGAAACAGTCTATACTTAGAGCAAAATCTGGAGTGGAGTGCTCCTTTTACCGATTTACTGTCAAACGGGAGTGGGGAAAACTTTAAAATCTTCTCTTTCACTTTGCTTACCAATTTTCCCTGCAGAAGTCTTTTAGTTGTAATTTAAAAAATATATTAGGAGCTATTAGTTTAAATAATGTATCATTTTCAATCTAATATTTAAAACAATATTAACATATTCACTAGCATTTTCAAAACATCCAAGCCATTCTCTTTAAAAATGAATTACCAAACAGAAGATCTTAGTATAAAAAATGTTCTGTGTTATTAACAATTCCCTTGCGACTTCTGATGGCTTCACATATTACAGTATAAGCTTTGGTATAAAACATGCAAATCAAAGCCAACAAGGTCGTGAGTACAGGGTTCCACACACAGAGCACTTATTAGAGAAGTGCAGCACAGACGCAGGAGACGAGCCAAAGGTGACACCGCTGCAGGAGGACCCGAGATTGCACTTCTACTGCTTCTTGGTTTCTGCATTTCGCTTGTTCATAATCTTCATCAGAGACTGACTCATGTAATAGGGTTTTTCAGCAGAACCATCGTTTCTTTCTAAATCTTCCACTAGGAGGAAGAATGGCACAGGGTAAATATCAAAGCACAAGTGTAAGAGAAGTAACATCGCCATCTGCTGTATACTTGCTTTACAGCAGTTCAAAATGTTATTTAAAAAAAACAGCATAGTTTGGCATCAACGTTACTGTAAACATAACTATGAGAAAACAATCAGCCCTTATTGTTAGGTCAGTAAGATACTATCTCATTCTGTGTACCAGGTCTGATTCTGCCAATAGCACCTGCCTCTCAGCTGCACAATTGAGAAAACAAGTTTTCTCTTCTTTTAGGGAACAAACGTAATTACACAAAAATCAAGAGATATATGAGGAATTTTAAAATTCACCTTCACATTTCTAAAACGTGTTATGTATTGAATTTGCCTTCTAACTTACTGTATTAATTCAAAATTGCTTTTGTGTTTCAAGCAACAATTTCAGTAGTCTAGTTTTCTAAAAAGATTTGTAAATTTTCAGTATATTTCAAATCCTTGAACCGCAAATTTTGAGACATATTGCTCCATTTTCTCCATTTTTTCACTGTTATTTAATTTCTTTCTAAGTGGCTTCCAAATTTTTCTCAAAAACAACAGCCATTTTTCTCTAAATATTTCAATTACACAGAGGTAATTAATGAAAAATATTTTTCTAACTAGATTAAGCATATAATATGGGTTAAAATTTCTCTGCTTAGAACTTTCTAATTATTAAAAAATTATTTAGAACTACTGAACCAAACAACATTCCTTTTCCTATGATTTTGCACCCAAGGGTTATATTCTTATAGTCAAGTTTAGAATGTATCTCCATACTCTTCAATGAATACTTTTACTGTGGCGATTCTTCTGGTCTAATCAGCAGGTTCAATGTTAAACATTTAATACATGGGTCCCATCTAGTACCAAGAATCTAAAAATAGAAATTATGACTGCTAGCAATCTCCAAATGAATCTCCTTTGTCTTTCATAATTTTGTAATTCCTAGAAAAGCCAAGAATATAAGTAGAAAATAAGCAACTAATTTCCCATACATTGATTTATGTTTTAAGTTATTTCCCAACTTTTATGTGCATCAGAATCACTAGAGAACTTTTTAATAATTCACAAGCTGCCCCACATCGAAATACTTACATCAGATTTCTCTTGGGGTGGGGAGCACAGGTAGCAATATTTATAACAAATTCTCAGAGTGATTCTGATATATACACAGAAAATTAAAAATTGTTTTGTTTCATCATTATGAATTTTTCAACTACTCCTAAAAGGGGACTTATTCCTTATAATTTTCAACACTTAAGATAGAGGTAACTATTTGACTAGATTTTTGTTGTGAACCTTGTATTATTTCTTTTTAATTTTTTATTTTAAATTGGAGTATAGCCAATTAACAGTGTTGTGATAGTTTCATGCACACAGATGAGGGACTCAGCCATACATATACATGTATTCATTCTCCCCCAAACTCCCCTCTCATCCAGGTATATTATTGAATAAAATAATAATAACAACTATCTAGAAATATAGGTTGTCACTCTTCTCTGAATTATACTTCAAGGAGCATGAGAGTGAAGAAGGCTTTTGCCAAGATAGGAAGCCAAATGATGCTTTTGATTACAATCATAAAAGAAAGTAAGCCAAGAACAAGATGGGGGCCATATAAGGGCCAATATTTTGAAACTCTCCCCTATTCGTTGGCTTCTTGCTATTAAGCTGGTAGGAAGTCAGTGACCCCACACTTCAGGGTCATTAAATAAATTACTAGTCATGTTAATTTATAACACAATTATACATTTCTAACTCTCTTCTTGGATACATGGATTATATCCAGATCATGCTCCTTTTTGTCAAGACATAAATAATCCTTATACACAAACTTAGTGTAAAAGCCAAAAGGACACTGTTGACCCAGTACTCCTTTGGGGTACATTTTCACACTGTTCGCCATATCTTATGCTCTTGTACACAGGAGATGGATAGACAAGGTATGTGGGTGTCTGATTCATGCTTTGCTCCACCGTGCAAAAGACTAAGGCATGGCTGCCAGAGCCTGGTTTGTTGGTCTGGTCAGCAGAGGTGGAAGAATAACTTCCCTCCTGAGCCCTTCAGGAAGAGATCTCCTAATCCACAGTATGCCCCTTGTAAAGGTACCAGCTGAGGTACCTATGGAGGGCTAATGTTTCCTTAGGGTAAAATCTGAAGTCTTATCTTGTCTCTTTTTTCACTGAAAGTTAAGCTAAAATTAAACCTTTTATAGAACAAACCCACATGATCTCTTTAATCTAGAAAAACAGGCATGCTCATAAAAGATTTAATCACTCTTCTGAAACACATCCATACCCATTTCCTATATGGTGGGCATAAAGATTCATCTCTATTTGGGTTATAGACAAAGGGTACAAGTTATGTGGCCATTTCATTTCTGCTCAGAATATTTTCATGGTGGCCTCAGGTTCATATTATTAAAAATGATATTCCAGAACTCAGATTCAACTTTAATTTCATGACAACAAAATGGCCTATGAAGGTTCCATGGTAGTTTTTACCTAGTAATGCTCTCTGTGGAACCTGTATAACCTTAGCATCTATATATTCATCATGGTCTTGAATCACTTACTAAAATATACTTCCCAGGGAACCATTAATATAAGTTTAATCACAGTTTAGGATGCTGTCCACTTGCTTGAACAGTATAAATATAACCATAGCACCACATTTACAAATTTAGTACCATATGCTGGTTAACTATAAATCAACCTGTTTATGGCTAATTGATTATACATTTATAGTGCTTTCAAAAATTTCCTGAATATCTTTTACAAATACACATTTGTAAAAAGAAAGGTCGTCAAAGTGCTGCAATGGAAAACAGCCTGCCAAGTTATAAAAGTTTGGAAACACTCTCAGCTATAGACTTTAAGAAAACATGTGACATTTACACCTTGCTCTTCAGTTGGAACCACAGTCTATAAAGTATCCTAGTTCACAGAGGCTACTGTCATCAACTGCCTGATACCTCAGATGGTACCAGGTTCTTGCTTTTCAGGAATAGGTACTGAAATTTCACATTACTTAAAAGCATCATTTTCCAATACAAATGACCTAATTTACAAAACTTCTACTTAAAAGTGAATGGCAGTGTTTGAAGCTTTTCTACTTTTTCTGCTTCTGGGGAACTAGTTGCTTCTTGTTCAGAATTCCGTGCAGGGTAGGGGTTATGAAGTAGGGTTTTTCTGTTGATCCATCATTTCTTTCCAGATCTTCACCTGTATATGCAGCAGCCAAAGCAGGCAAAAGCAGCAAGCAGCGGCAGAATAATTATATGCATTTTTAGAATTTGGAGAGTTGAACAGGGAAAAACCAGAGAAAGCAGTGTTAGAAAGTCAAATATAAGACAAATTAGTGCAGTTAAGTAGCCAATACTAGTCAAAGTTAGAAGCTTCAACAACTTCTGCCAGGAAGCACTAAAACTTTGTAAATCCCACCCACTCCCAAAGAGGTTTATTTTGATAGTTTAAAGGTTAATAAGATCTTTAATGTCCTTTCAAAGGTGTTATCTTTGAATTCTGCAACTTTTAAGTTCATAAAGGTAAACTGCCCTATCCTCTGAGATGAAGCTGAACAAAAAGTGTGGCATGATACATATAGAGAATACTTGAATTTCAGAGTTCAAAGTTGCTCTTAATGGTAATTCACACCCTAATGTTACAGATGAAGAAATTGAGACCCAGGGATGTGAAATGATTCTCCTAAAGTTGAAAGCTCTGGGGCAATCAGGATGAGGTGAGGACCCAGTTTCTAGACACCTACTTCAGATCTCATGCTGCTAACTAAAAGGTGCCCCATCCTAAATCCTTGCAGTTTGCCTCAGATTACATTCAAAAGCTAATGCAGTGTCTTATGACTTTTGTAATATATGAGTTTATATTCCTGCTTTGCTTAATAGTAAGATGATGGGTATTCACTGAGCACACATTTGCTGGGTGGTTGGGGGAAAGGATCAGAATGATGCTGAGAAGCAAGGAGAAGTTTACATAGAATTAAATTTCTTGCAGATACATATAATTCACAACTGATAATATCTCAATAAATATATAAATGCAACTTGATTCTGTTTTTACTAGTATATTAAAATATTATATTATTTTTAGCCTTTATTTATTATGAAATAAAGGATAAGAAATATTATATAAAACCATACACCATAATCACTTAGAATATATCTAAGTTATTTTTCACCATACTCTCTTAGGAATGGTTGGATTATTGGTTTATCAGATTTTTACAGTGGACTTCACAGTGACTTTCCTCAGCTACAAAATGAAAAGCTAAGTAGGAAACATCATAGATGCTGAACATTTTTGTTCTTTTTTCCTTAATCATATTTCTATATCACCTATTATATGTTTATATCGTTATTACTTTTGAGGAATGGGTAGGAACTACAGTATCAATCACCCAATAATGATAATAATCATCTACAAGTATTGTTTTCTTCTATCTTGGGGTCAGAATTCTCATTTCTTTGTAATGTTGAAAGGATGCTACGTTTCTACAAAATAGAGTATTTGCAAGTGGTTCGCATTTTTAAACATACCAGTTTTCTGGCAGTCAAGATAATAGGTATAAAGAGGTATGCAGAAAAAACAACAACAACAACAAAAGGTACAGTTCCACACAATCAGAATTTGGTTTGGAATATCATTTAAAGAGAATAGTTTCCAAAGTTAGATGTTGCCCAAAGTAACAGCTGGAGAGGGAAGAGAAACGCAATTTAGTTTCTCTTGTTCTTTATTATCAATGACAAGAATATTGAAGAAAAAAGGTTCATGTTCAACACATGATGTTTTGAACAAGGCTGAAATTATACCTGATTTTTAAGAACTTGGCAATATAGATGAGTGGAATATAGTAATATCGACGAGTGCAAAACATTTCTTCATTCTCAAATTTAGAATCCACTGTCAAAATTAAAATCCACAAGACTTGCCAAAGCTTCCAAAGACTGGAAACTGGTAGGTTCCAGACATTTCCTCGGATACATTTTTAGAAAACTTTTCAGTTACAAAAATGGGGAAGACCCCAGTGGGCTCTCCCAGTTTGACTCCCATAATTAGCATTTGAGAGGAAAGCTCTCTGAACATTTGAAAGCTCTGTCTCTTCTGTGTCTTAAGCTACCTTATTCCTGTGTTCCTTCTTCCATCTCATACCTGAGCTGAAGTTTGTTCATGTGGTATTTTGTAGATGGCTTTTCCTGACAAACCACTGGGGTGCTAGGAAAAGATTAAACATTCCAGTTCCATTTAGAGCCAAAGGAAGAGCTCACTTGTGCACAAAGTTCTCCTGATTTCTTTGTCCAGTTATTGAAAATTGATTTGTAAATGTTCAGAAAGGAAAAAGATATCCAACCATTTTCTAGAAGATTTTTTCCTTCAATATAACACCCTATGAAATATATATATGTATATGTGTGGGTATATATATGTGTGTGTGTGTGTGCTTAGTCACTCAGTTGTGTCTGACTCCTTATGACACCATGGACTGTAGGCTTCTCTGTCCATGGGATTCTCCAGGCAAGAATACTAGAGTGGGTTGCCATGCCCTGCTCCAGGGGATCTTGCCAACTCAGGGATTGAACCCAGGTGTCCCGCATTGCAGGTGGTACACACATACACACACACACACACACACACACACATACACACATACATACATTATCTCCTATCCTGACCCCAGCATGCAGTTGGTACTATGAGTTATACCAAAAAAACCCACTGAACTGTTCATTTTATACAGGTGGATAACTCATTAATGCACTGTAATAGAATGTTTTCTCTGCTTCTCTTAAGAGCAATGTGCCAGAGAAATAATCTCTCAGAGGGTATTAGCTGTAGGGATAACAAGCTCTGTTCTTTCATCTGTTGACCTTACTTTATTTAGGCTGAAGATGACAACAGATCAAGCTCCTGATGGGCACTAGACTCCCCAGGGCTTTTAAGATGAGGTACTAATAGAAAACATACCCGTTCTGTGTATGTGAGTAGCACATGCTCCATAGAGGCACAGTGCAGTAGTCAGTGATGAAAGCCCTAATGAAATATTTTAACGATAAGCATCAGAGTTCATCTAAACATTTCCAAGACATGCCTCTCTATTAATCCTATCTATCTGTCATTGTGTTACCTAGTGTGAATTGGCTCTATGTATCTTTGAAATCGTTGCCAGCTTGGCTTTATCAGAAACTATAATGGCTCTCCTCAAGAGTTCCCAAAGCCCAGCCTCAAAGCCCAGCTAAGTCTTCAGTTGTTAATGAAGCATAACAGAAGCCAATTATTACTACAAATTTGAAAACATTTTCAGAAATTAAAAAATAATTTCATGCTAAAACCATGCCATGATGCCTGACTCTCCTGTGCTTTGAGAATACCATCTCTCAGCTGTTAAGTTTTAAAAAGAATCTACTAGACAATGTCTCTTTCCAAATTAACACTGTTTTGCAGTTGCAGCCAGGTCATAGAAAATCCACAGCCAGCTAAAGACATGGGTGTAAACCTTTTCATCTTTCGGTTACCCACTGAAGAGGGAAAACACATATACTGAAAACTTACAGAAGCAGATGAAAATTGTTTCAATACACATTGCATAGACGCTGAAGAATCCATGTGCAATTATGTAAGATCCAATAATCACTGTCTGTAAATGAGTAGAGAAAAGAATGAAGATGTCGTAAATTTGTCCAAAAGAACAATAACGCAGTTTTAAATGAAATCATGATAAGGAAACTTTGAAGTACTCTTTGATGAAAAAGATTTCAATATAGAAATGTAAAAGATTCAATGATAATGTTTTTGAGTGTATTTGAACTGAGATTTAAACAAAATGTGCTAGATTATCTCCCAGTTTTCTTTTCACTATCCCTAATGCTTATCAAAAGCATCCCAGATCTAGGATCCTGCATACTGAGACAGTAAAGCACAGAGTTTTTTGTTTCATTTTTTCATGGAATAATCCTATTCTTTTTAAAATATTCATTTATGTTTGGCTGTGCTGTGTCTTCATTGCTGCATGTGGGTTTTCTCTAGTTGTGGCAAGTGGGGGCTACTCTCTAGCTCTAGTGGGGCTTCTCACTGGGGTGGCTTCTCTTCTTGCAGAGTACAGGTTTTAGGTACACGAGCTTCCATAGTTATGGCTCACGGGCTTGGTTGCCCCGTGGCATGTGGAATCTTTTCAGATCAGGGATTGAATCTGTGTCTCCTGCACTGGCAGGTAGATTTTTTTTTTTTTTAACCACTGAGCCACCAGGGAGGCCCAACAGGTAGACTCTTAACTACTGGACCACCGGGGAAGTCCAGAGCATGGAGTTAAAAGCACACACTGCCTAAGTTTAATCACAGCTGAGGCACTCACTCAACAAGTCACTCATCTCTCTGTGCTTCCTATGGAAGATTGTTGGTGGGGAAGCAGAGATTGTAACAGTGGTGTTTATGACACATGGATTGAGTGAGTTATAATAATATACTGTAAAAGATCCCACAGGGTTCCCTCCAGGTCCTCTCCAGTTGCCACATCTATCTCCCAGTTGTTGGGAATGTAGGCAGGCAGCTGATGACTCAGCTGTTTTGCTCCACAGAACTTGCTTTTGCAGGGAACTGCCTCACTCAAGGTTACACCATCATTCAGAGGGCAACCCTTGGCCAGTGGCTGCCTGATGCAGTATATGGAGGCCTAGCCCCTGTGTCAGAAATTCCTATAATTATGTCTGAGGCTTCAACTGTAATTGCAGCATGGATCAGCTTCTTTTTTTGCCCAGCCCTGTCCTCCTCACTTCCTTTCCAGCGTATCTCCGGAGAGCACTTCGTAATAAGCCCTCTGCTTGCAATCCTCTGTCTCAGGGGTTGCTTCCAAGGAACCCAAGCTCCACAGCAGAATGAGGCTGGGCACAAAGTAAGACTAATCCTGTTAGCTATCATTATTTCTCCTATTCCTTTTTGGTTTTTTATTCTGCCATCTCTCATAAATCAGAGTCAGTATTACCCAGTGGCTATGGAATGAATTTTGTCCCCTCAAAATTCCTACGTGGAAACCTAATCCCCAGTGTGATGGCATCTGGGCGTGGGGCCTTTGGGAGGCAATGAGGATACAAGGATGGAGACCTCGTGAATGGTTAGTGCCCTTATAGGAGAAGATGAGAGAGGATCTCTCTTTCTACCCTGTTAGAATACAGCAAGAAGGTATGCCTTTGCAAATTAGGAAGGAAGCTCTCACTAGGGACTGAATCTGTGGGCACCTTGATCTTGGACTTCTCATCTTCAAAACTGTGAGGAATAAACCCCTGTTGTTTAAGCCACCCAGTCTATGGTATTTTTATTGTAGCAGCCCAAACTTACTATCAGCTCTTACCAGCAAAGGTACCCAGTAGTAATTTAAAGATGTTGGTCCTTCTATAATCACTGGGAGTCTTTCCGTGAAAAGTAGAAAGGCCAGGACACCTGGAGCAAAGGAATATAGCTTTTTGTCATAAAGAAGTTTTTCTAGGCACCTGTTAAATTTTTTAAAAATCTTCATTGTTGTTGTTATTGTTATTATTACTACTACTACTACTTACCTATACAGCCAGCAACTAGAATCTTTCCCAGGATTAGTACAAAGTCTGTCACTCTATCCATAACTGCAATTCTGAAAATCAGAAAAAAAAATATAATTTTGTGTTTAAGTTAGATTTGTTACTAAAAATTTACGAAAGTAAATAATCCATGAATTCATTTTGATGTGTCTTTGCTGAAATCTTACTTAGCATTTATTAAGTGGAAGAAATGAAGGAACCCAGGCATGAAATTCTGACTTATTTATAAGGAAGTAAACAGAAAATGGCATTATAAGGGCTGTCAGGTGCTATTGGTGGTGTCAGCCTCTCTCACTCTAATTTGAGGACTATAGACACCCTGCATCCTGAGGATGGCTGCATTGGTTCTCTGATTTTGTTCACTCAGAGTCTGTCAATTTTGGGAGGAAAGAAAAGTCAGAAACGTGATGATAATGTTTGTGTGGGGAATTTCTTGAGCATAGGGTATAATAAAGATGAGTAAGTGCCAGTGGGTATAAAGGTATAGATGGATGATGGGAGCAACAATTCAAAGACATACAAAGAAATTTAAGGTGTGAAGGAGAAGATTTAAATCTTTTAAAATAAAAGAGAAGATTCATGTCTAATAAAACCACCAACATATGACGTATAAATGCTCAAAATTCACCAAACCATCCACTGCAATGCTCAACCTGCTTACTTACTTTAAAATATTTCTCATCAGAAGATTGAAAGCATCTCTTGCTGACTTGCAGAAGTTTTTGCCATATATTGCCATCTGAGGAAGACAGTTGATATTATTCTGATAACTTAACAAGACCAACAGACAATCCAATGACAGGAACATTAATTAATTCTCTGTCACCCATACAGTTACTTTCATTCATCTTTCCAACCTTTGGGCTCATGGGAGGCTTGGGAACCATGTATCCTCAACTCTGCATAACTCTCAGAGTCATTGACAATAAGGTATATTTCAGTTGCTATTTTCCCTTAATTCCATGCTGCTGCTAAGTCGCTTCAGTCGTGTCCGACTTTGTGCGACCCCATAGATGGCAGCCCACCAGGCTCCCCCGTCCCTGGGATTCTCCAGGCAAGAACACTGGAATGGGTTGCCATTTCCTTCTCCAATGCATGAAAGTGAAAAGTGAAAGTGAAGTCGCTCAGTCGTGTCTGACTCTCAGCGATCCCATGGACTGCAGCCTACTAGGCTCCTCCGTCCATGGGATTTTCCGGGCAAGAGTACTGGAGTGGGGTGCCATTGCCTTCTCCGTTAATTCCATGGGAAATACACAAATTTAAACAGAGATTCAGTTCAGTCACTCAGTCGTGTCCAACTCTTCGTGACTCCATGAACCACAGCATGTCAGGCCTCTCTGTCCATCACCAACTCCTGGAGTTCACCCAAACTCATATCCATTGAGTCGGTGATGCCATCCAACCATCTCATTCTCTGTTGTCCCCTTCTCCTCCCGCCCTCAATCCTTCCCAGCATCAGGGTCTTTTCAAATGAGTCAGCTCTTCTCAGCAGGTGGCCAAAGTAAACAGAGGTAGGTCTTCTCAAATCCCAGGTCACAGCTTGTCTTTGAAGGGTTTGGCTATGATGTGTTGCTGAATAGGTGAAATATAGCATTCACACTAAAAATTACTCTCAGGAAACCCTGTGCCTTCCAATACACACTTACTTTATTAAGAGGCTCAATAAAATATTCTCACTGGAGTTATATAAATGACTCTTTGAATATCCATAACTATTTGAATCACACCATCAGACCCTATATCACTGTGATAATCAAGTGTTAATAAGGTTGTAATTGCTAAATTTTAGAACAATATTTTTGTATCCCCTATTTTTAAAAAGAATCTCTTTAGAAGCCTCCATATTCCTATTGGAAATAAGTAACAAATTCAGTTACATTATCAATTCCCACACATTTCAAAATAAGAATCATAAAAAGAAACAGATCCTTCCTTAAAAATGTGTAAATCCCAGAATTAGAAGAATATTTTCTTTTCATCGTGAAATCTAGACTAATTAAGCTTCCCTCCCATGAAAGTATGTCAAAGACAAATAGTATTATTTTTAATCTAGCACATTTTTATATTTCTAAGGGAAATAATGGGCTTCCCAGGTGGTGCAGTGGTAAAGAATCTGCCTGCCAATGCAGGAGATACAGGTTTGATCTCTGGGTCAGGAAGATACCTTGGAGGAGGAAATGGCAACTCACTCCAGTATTCTTGACTGGAGTATTCCATGGACAGAGGAGCCTGGAGGGCTACAGTCCATGGGGTTGCAAAGAGTCAGACACGACTGAGGGTACCCACACACAAGGGAAATAATATTTTCCCTCTCCATAAAGGTATTGAAGGTAATAATGAAGTACAGTTAAGTTACTGTCTCAGCTAGGAAAGCATAGCCCTGAATCAGGCATTGGATTCACAAATTCTTGTATCAACATGGTGATAAATTCAACTGCTTGATGTACAAGTGCTTTTGAGATGGAAATGTAGACATGTGATTCGGGTTTGCAAAGAAGTTTAGTAAATAAAAATAGTTAACTTACCATAACATAGGCATTTCTGTTCAAAAACTTTACTGCTTTTTCCAAACACCAGAAACAGCATCTCAGGCAGCATTTTAGGAATTTAGAAATGTTGCTCTGGGCCTCTATGAGAAGGAGATATTTAAACCTATTAATGATTTGTAGACTCTATAAATAAAAATAATAGTAAAATTTTAAATGGGCTTTTTGATTTAACTGTAGTAAAATATATATAAAATTTACCACTTTAACCATTTTTAAGTGTACAACTCAGTAGCATTAAGTACATTCACAGTATTGTGAAACTGCCATCACTATCAATTTCCAGAACTTATCATCATCTCATAGAAACTCTGTACCCATTAAAACAATAACTCCTCATTCTCCCCTCCTCCAAGTCCCTGGTAACCTCTATCATACTTCTGTCTGTATGAATTTGCCTCTTCTGGATACCTTATATAAGTGGAATCTTACAATATTTAACCTTTTGTGTCTTGCTTATTTCACTTAACATTAAGTTATGAGGATCCACCTATTACATGATTTTTAGAGCTGAATAATATTCTGTTGTACGTATGTATGTGTGTGCATGTGTGTGTGTATATATATATACACACACATAAACAATTTTGTTTTTTCTTTTATCTGTTAATGGAAATTTGGGTTCTTTCTATCTTTTGGCTATTGTGAATAATGCTGCTATGAATATTGGTGTCCAGGTATTTATTTGAGTCCCTGCTTTCAACCCTTTTGAGTATATATCTGGAAGTGGAAATGCTGGCAATCATATTTTTAATGTTTTAAAGAATCACCATACTGTTTTCCACAGTGGCAATATGATTTTACATTCCTACCAGCAATACACAGGTATTTATCCTTAACCTACAAACATATTATTTTTCATTTTTTGATAGTAGCCATTTTATTGGGTATGAAGTGGTAGCTCATTATGTTTTTGGTTTGCATTTCCACAATGACTAATATTGAGCATCCTTTCATATATTTATTCACCACTTATATACTTTCTTCAGAGCGATATTTATGCAAATCATTTTCGGGAGGGACAACGATGGTAACAAGGAGGCTCCTGAACTTCCCTCCTCCCACAGATGCACCAAATGTATAACTATACTGGGAGCTATTTCCTCTGAGAGAAATCCAGAAACAAGCTGAGTGACTCCTTCACATCAGGCAACTAAAAAATTCTAACAGTGAAATTGTAGGAAAGGCTGAGACACACTCACCATAAACCCTACCCCTGGCACAATGCCATACAACCAGGACAATACCCCCAACTCTCAGCTTCTCCCTGAGGAGTAAAGGGTTTGAGCAACACATCAAGGATTCCAACTTTCAAGATTCCCACCCAAGAGACAGACCCCCAAAACATTTAGCTCTGAAGCCAAAGGGGCTTATGCCCACAAGTTCTATGGGACTATAAAAAACAACTATAGCAATCACAGAGACTAGCAAAGAGAAAGCAAGCAAAAATGCCCATCTTCCAGTCTTTTCCTGGGAAGGGACTGAGTGCATACTTTATAACACCCTGCCTAAAAGTTGAATTTCTAATTTGCACACTCTAGATCTACCTGTGGTCCTGCAAGGAGCTAGGAAGAGCAGGTCATCAACTTCTCTTTGGAAGGAGCTTGTATACATGCCTGGTGACCCAGCTTTGTGTAGCTCTAGATAGGGCTTGTACTTATGAGTCTCACAGGACTGCAGAAAACAAAGAATCAGGTTTTGAATTGTTAAGGAGTGCCCTACTACCACTAATCTCTACCATGGTTATGTATCCTGGCTGAGTGCTGAGGAAGCAGGCAAAAGCTTCCCTCCTAGTTTCTCCCTGAAATGGGCTTAACTACACACTTTTCCAGCTGATGTCTGAGGGTTTAGCTTCTAATCAGCCTTGTCTAGGTTCTGACTGTGACTCTTCCCTTTGTGACACCGACAGGTCTAGTTACACTTTTAACTACTAAGAGCTACTTAACTATGATGGCTAGGACAATCACAAAGATTTGAGAGAAGAAGAAGCTTGGGCTGGGCTGATTAATGAAGCTCATCTCCTACCTGAGACTAGTCTGTCGAATTGGGGAAAATGGCTGCTTTATCTAATGCACAGAAACAAATACAGAGAGAGTGAAGGAAAAAAATGAAGAAACAAAGGAATATGTTCCAAATAAACAAACAAGATATATTTCCAAAACTGGCATTTATGAAACAGAGATCATTGACTTACCCAATGCAGAATTCAAAACAATGGTCATAAAGATGCTTACCATGGTCAGGGAGCAATGAATGAACAAAATGATAATTTCAATAAAGAGATAGAAAATTTCTAAAAATCAAACCGAATTTATAGAGCTCAAAATTACAATAATTGAACTGAAAAATTAAATAAAGGAATTCAACAGCAGACTAGATCTAGTGTAAGAAAGGATCAGTGAATTCAAAGACAATGCAGGGGGGTTTATCCAGTTAGAGAAAGCATGAAGTTATAAGAGACTAATGTGACACCATCAAGCAGACCATTATATATATTACAGAGGTCCCAGAGGGATAAGAGAAAGCAAAAGGGGGCAGAAAACATATACAAAGAAATAATGACTGAAAATTTCCCTAGCCTGGAGAAACAGACATCCAGATCCAGAAAGTTCAAAGAATACCAATCTAAAGAGATCCACATTGAATCACATAAAGTTAATTTTCAAAAGTCAGGTAAAGGCAGCAGGAAAGAAGGAACTTCTTATATACAAGGAAATCCCCATAAGAATATAAGCATATTTTTCAGCAGAAACTTTGCAGGCCAGAATGAAGTTGAATAATATATTAAAAGTGTTGAAAGGAAAATCTGCCAACCAAGAAACTATCTATGTGGCAAAGTTATCCTTCAATATTGAAGGAGAGGTAAGAGTTTTCCAGACAAATAAAAGCTAAGAGTTCATCACCAGCAGAATAGCCTTACAAGAAATATTAAAGGGAGTTCTTTAAGCTGAAACAAAAGGATGCTAATTAGTAACATGAAAATATATGAAAGCATAAAACTCACAGTAAAGTAAATATAAACTTAAATTCAAAATGCTCTACAATTTTAATGGTAGTAGGTAAATCACTTAGAACTATAGTATAAAGGTTAAAGACAAAGTATTAAAAGGACTTTTTTATGTATAACTAAATAACTTGTTAGTGGATCCACAACATAAAAATATGTAAATTGTGATACCAAAAACATTGTAGCATAAAATATATGTGCATAGGGGATATAAAAAGGTAGAGTTTTTGTATGCATTACTAATTCACTTGTTATCAGCTACAAGATATTTTAACTATAAGGTATTTAGTTATTATACTGCTGATGTGCTCAGTCGTGGCTGACTCTTTGTAATCCCATAGACTGTAGCCCTCCAGGTTCCTCTGTCCATGGAATTTTCCAGGCAAGAATACTGGAGTGGGTTGCTATTTCCTTCTCCTTTAGTTATTATAACTATAATATATTTTACATAAGCCTTACGATAACCACAAAATAGATACAAGAAAGGAATCAAAAGATACCACTTATAAAGTGATAAAATCACAAAGAAAGAGAAGAAAAAACAAAAAACTTTAAAACAGCCAGAAAACAGTTAACAAGATAGAAATAAGTCTATAACTTTCAATAATTACAACTGTAATTATTGTAAATGAACTAAATTTTCCAATCAAAAGACAGAGTGACTAAATGAAAATTTTTAAAAAGATTCAAGTATATGCTACTTACAGGAGCCTCATTTCACCTTTAAAGACATACTTAGACCAAAAGTGAAATATTAGAAAAAGATTTTTCCATGAAAATGGAAGCCAAAAGAAGTCAGGTGTACCTATATTTGTATCAGTCAAAATAGACTTTAAGCCAAAAGCTGAAACAAGGCACAAAGCTCATTCAGTTCAGTTCAGTTCAGTCTCTCAGTCATGTCCAACTCTCTGCGACCCAATGGACTGCAGCACTCCAGGCCTCCCTGTCCATCACCAACTCCCAGAGTCCACTCAAACTCATGTCCATTGAATCAGTGATGCCATTCAACCATCTCATCCTCTGTCATCCCTTCTCCTCCTGCCTTCAGTCTTTCCCAGCATCAGGGTCTTTTCAAATGAGTCAGTTCTTTGCATCAGGTGGCCAAAGTATTGGAGTTTCAGCTTCAGCATCAGTCCTTCCAATGAATATTCAGGACTGATCTCCTTTAGGATGGACTGGATGGATGTCCTTGCAGCCCAAGGGACTCTCAAGAATCTTCTCCAAAACCACAGTTCTAAAGCATCAGTTTTTTGGCACTCAGCTTTCTTTATAGTCCAACTCTCACATCCATACATGACTACTAGAAAAACCATAGCCTTGACTAGACGGACCTTCATTGACCAAGTAATGTCTCTGCTTTTTAATATGCTGTCTAGCTTGGTCGTAACTTTCCTTCCAAGGAGTAAGCATCTTTTAATTTCATGGCTGCAATCACCATTTGCAGTGATTCTGGAGCCCCCCAAAATAAAGTCTGACACTGTTTCCACTGTTTCCCCATCTATCTGCCATGAACTGATGGGACTGGATGCCATGATCTTAGTTTATTAGGTACATCAATCAATAAAGTATAGTATATATACACGATGGAATATTGTTCAGCCATAAAAAAGAAATCTTACCTTTGCAATAACATGGATGAACCTGAAGAGCATTATGCTAAGAGAGGTAAGCCAGACAAAAACAAATATGCATGGTATTGCTTATACATGGGGGAAAGATTATAATGCATATAAACTGAATAGAATGGTGGTTATCACATGCTGGGCATGGAAGAAATTGGGAGAGGCTGGTAAACTTTTAGCTAAAACATGAATAAAGTTTTAGGATATAATGTAAAACATGACTACAGTTGATAATACTGTATTGTATATTGAAATTTTCTAGGGGAGTAGAACCTAAGCATCCTCACCAAAAAAAGGAAAAAATGTCCCACCTTAAATGTGGGGATCCTTTCACAATGTATATATCCATTAAATCATCATTTGTACACTTAAAAAATACAATTTTATTTGTCAGTTATACCTCAAGCTGAAAAAAATTTACTTAAAAAAATCCTTTGCCCATATTGAATTAGGCTGTTTATTTTTGAATTGTAGGAGTAATTTATACATTCTAAATATTAGTTGCTTATCTGGTATATGACTTGCAAGTATTTTCTCCCATTCTGTGGGGTGTCTTTTTACTTTCTGGATAGTGTCCTTTGATGTACAGGCATTTAGAAAATATTGATGAAGTGTAATTTATCTGTTTTTTCTTTTGTTCCCTGTGTTTTTAGTATCATATCTAAGAAATCATCATTAAATCCAACGTTAAGAAGATTTATTCCTATGCTTTCTTCTGAGACTTCTATTATAGTTTTGGCTTTTATGTTTGTCTTTGATCCATTTTGAGTTAATTCATGTATGTGGTGTAAGGCAAGGGTTCATTCTTTTGCATGGAGATATCCAGTTTTGTAGCATTAGTTGAAAGAGACTCTCCCACATTGAGTAGTCTTTTCGTGAACGTTTATTTCGGGGCTCTCTAGTCTGTCTCGGATCTGTGTGTCCATCGTTACACCAGGGCCACGCTGTGTTGATTACTGTAGGTTTGTATTTAGTTTTGAAATCAGGACTGTATGTTTTCCAACTTTGTTGTTCTGTTTCAAGTTTTGACAATTAATAATAAGATCTTTTAAAGTACATTCTAAACAGCTTATGTTTTTGTAAACTATATGTGTCATGTATGAGCAAATGACATCCACAATTCATAGTTTAAGCCTGTGCTGTCTTGAGCTCTAGACTTAGAACTGCCTGACATCCCCACCATGCTTCTCAATAGTAACCTGTCAAAAACACAAATTTTAATCTCTTCTTTGAATTGTGTTCCTTCTGGCTTCCATAATTTAGTAAGTAACATCATACACTTTTGGAGAAGGAAATGGCAACCCACTCCAGTATTCTTGCCTGGAGAATCCCATGGACAGTGGAGCCTGGTAGGCTACAGTCCATGGGGTCACAAAGAGTCAGACACAACTGAGTGGTTTTCAGTATCACACGCTTTTTCTCTTTTCTTTACCACTGCTCCTATCCCCACCCCCACCATATTCAATCCCTCAACAAGTCCTGTTGGCTTTTCCTTCTAAACATCTTCCCAGTCTGACCACATCCATCCC
Organism: Bos mutus; assembly: GCF_027580195.1. Lineage (NCBI taxonomy): Eukaryota > Metazoa > Chordata > Mammalia > Artiodactyla > Bovidae > Bos > Bos mutus. Next base: position 67,450,413 of record NC_091619.1, on the reverse strand, counting down.
TATTACTGTATCCAAGTTACAGTCATTATGTTCCCCCAACCCCTGATCCAGTCTACTCTATTCACAGAAGTCAGGAAGTCTGAGAAAAGATGAATTCTGGAATCTTACCTTGAAGACGTTTGTCCAGGTATTCTAGGATTAATCTGAACATTTGAATTATTGCAAGAATTAAAGATCCAAATGCTAGGGATCCTGTGTGATATCTGGACAAAGATAAAATGAGAATAAAGGTTAAAATATTTTTACTAAGAACTAAAAGGATGTTAGTTGATTTTTATTGGTAAAAGGGTTGATAGAAAAGAACTTCTACTCTCTTATTCAGATTGACAAAGGTCTCCATAGAGGCCTTTAAACCATATATATCCATTTTGTACTTCATCTACAAAAATGATACCAATAGCCTATCATTTTATATTAATTTTATGTTTGAGCTGAGCAATGAAGAAAGACAAGTTCATCCTTAATCTTTAATTTAGTGACCTCCCCTACTTCTTCACTCCAGTAACCTTTTAGAAGGATTGGCCTGGGTAGGGGTTAAAAATAAAATGATGGCTATAAAATCAAACAAAGCCAATGGACATTCATGAATCTTGAATTATACCTTTGACCTCAAGTACTTTGCCACTTGAATTATAAGCACACTAAACATAACTGGGAAGATAGATGTAGTGTTCAATGTGAAACTCACCTTATGGCTCGTCCAAATGCAGTAAAAAGTGGATAGGGTGGGATGTCATCAGGTTTTTTCAAGGCCCAATAATAAGAAGCAAAGGCACCAGCAAGGGCACACTGACCCAATGCAATGACAAAGTTTATAAGCCAGAGAAAGACGAATAGATTGAGTAACTGGAAGGTAGTGATGTATTGATGATACAGGCTCTTTCCACCATAGAAAGCAAAATGACACTGAGCCCCAGGGCAAGCTTTGGCAATTTCAGTTGTATTAAAACCCTGCACTCAGAAAAAAGAAACCAATAAGGATAATATGATAATACTATTCCAAGACAATGCCTTCCCTGCCTTCCCTTGTGTAGCCCCCAACTGCTTGTCCTGCTCTTCTATTAGCTTCTGCTGTTATTTTTATTTTCTATAACACCACTTTATACAGTTCTTTCTTGAGCTATGGAAAAATATCTCATTTTACCATCACACGTTCATTAGTCTGCATGCACTATAATTTTACATTTATTAGTGTGGTTGTTGACTGTACATGCTTCTTAGGTGTATGACACGACAAGTGAGCTCAGGCAACAGCGGTGTTTTCTCTCTGTTCTGCCCACTCTTTTCAGTGCTCTTCAGCTAACACCTGACTCACTCTCCCCTTCTTTACAGTGATCCTCATCAGTGCACAGGGTCCCTATTACAGGATTATTCCTACAACAGTTGTTGGATGAAATGTAGTAGAGTTCTTTATTAAAGTAAATAAAAGAGTTTCTTTTACTTACCACTGGGTCACAGGTTTTATTTTCATGTTCACATTGCCCCTGTGGGGCTATGACTTTGTATATAGGTGCCCCTGATGTAGCCAAGTAACTGAGTGAACTCTATTAAGGTTAAATTATTTGCTGGCAGATTGAAAATAAATGGACAAGAAAATAATGTGTGAATAACCCAAAAGGGTACTGAAAGACTAATTTCAAAAAACTTATAATCTAATAATTCATTCATTTTAAGACCCAGAATAATATAACATGTGTCAGCTACAAGGAGTAGCCCCTTAAAAGCAAAAAATAAAAGAGTTTTTTTTTTTTCTTTTTAGGTATTGCAAAGGAGAAGTATCATATGTGAAGATAAAATAAAATAAAATCTACCATATGACCTATTTGAGGGGAAATTCAGTTGGTTCACTTTTTTAGAGCTTAGCAGTCATCACCATCATCATCATCATCATTGCAATTATATCTTTAGGATGTTTCTAGTCTTTCCAGGGTGGAAAGGTATATAAACTCCCAGTTTCTGAGTCATAGTATGGACCTGAGGTTTAAAGAAGTCAGTTAACAAAGGATACAGTGCTACCACAGCCCAGTAGGAAATGCAGACTGAGAGGAAAAAGAAAGTTAAAGCTGGATAAATTAAAGTACTAGGGAGGTATCCAATGGCTCTGAAATAAAACAAATAGTTGAAATTCAAAATGATACAGTTACAATTTCTCAATTAAAATTTCATCTTTTAGAATTAGACTGAATTCATTCAAAGAACAGTGGTAATAACCATTGACTCTTTTTTGCTGGTGTATTCATAGTTGTTTTAATTTATATTTATTTATTAAGTTAATAGCATTCTTTCAGTGCTCATGTTTGATTCCTGCCAAAAGTTCTCCAAACCTTCTCCTCTTTGGTTATTTCTGTCTAACTCAGAAAGACTTCATGCATTATAATCATGGTATTTCTCTCTTTTGTTTAGACATTTAAAATTGCAGAGGATCTTGACAATCATTTGGTCAAATGTGAGAATCCATCTCTAATTCAAGAATCCCTTTTGAACTGTCTTCAGAACATGTTCCTTAGTCTCATATGACACAGCTTATTCTATTTTCTTAACAACCAAAGTATTAGGAAGTTCTTCTTCTGATGTAATTCACATCCACTACCTTCTGGAAAAGAAATGACCACCTTTTCCATACAGCAACCCTTCAAGTAACTCTTTCATTTTCCAGGATAAATGATTATTTTGATATTTCCCAAGATATGCTTTCTAAAATATTCACATCCTAGTTACTCTATTACTACTTTTGAATAATTTTTTAGCATATGACACTAAATTAACTCTATGTTGTTTGATATAGCCACTGAGAACTACAATAGAACTATTTCCACTCCTAATGCATTGACACATTTTTTTCTTCAGTCACGCCATGGGGCATGCATAATCTTAGTTCCTGGACCAGCTGATGGAACCCTTGCCCGCTACAGTGGAAGTGCAGAGCCCTAACCACTGGACCGCTAGGGGATTCCCACACTGACACATTTTAGATTCGTTTTTTTATTTGTTACCTTCTCCACCTCACTATTTAGACTATGCTATTCTCTCTTTCCTCCAGACACTGATGTGAGTGAAATACTGGGCATCCCTATGATTACCCTGTATTCTCACACCAATTTATTCCAGCTCTTATTTTCCTTTGAAAAAAAAAAAATCTTTAATCTGTCACAGTAGTAACTACTCTTTAACACGCACATGCACACACACACACATTTAGAGGCATAGCAGTTGGATAAGTGAATTGTACAATATCATATTATTTAAGGAATAACGCAACAAATCAGTAGCTTTCAGTGGCTAATGATAGGGCTTCAGTTATTGTGGGAAGGACAGATTTAATTTAGCAAACTGCTTGTTAACTATTTCAAACACTGGCTCTAGGTGGCACTATTATTATTATAGATGACGATTTTGTTAAAACAATCCTTAAAGACTATTTAAAATAATTTGGTCCTTGGTCATTAACAACCCAGTTTCCATTGTTCTTAACAAAGAACATGATCTGTTGGCTTTTAGTAATACTTTCTTTGTTGTTTCCATGCATTACTCAAAAGTTTAATGTATTATCTTCAAGTGACCTTTTGGAATAGTTTAGAAACTGTAGGTGTTATTACCTCACAGCATGAATTTTATGAAAAATTGTGTTTATTTTGTAGCATTTTAAAATAAAAATGACTCTGGGTATACAATGTTCTTGAATTGAGAGCTGTAGATACAAAAACCTATAGTCTGGTGCTGCTAAGACCAATTACTCTGTCTACTGGCAAATTTTGTTACTTATACAAAACTAGCAAGAGCACATAATTGACTTTACAGAATTACAGTGATCTACAGTTCTGCAAATGATCTCAACCATCAGTATTAACATACGACTCAGTATGGGAGTGATACAACATATAATATAACTAACTTTTATTGGCACTCTGTCACTTACTTTCACATAAGCTATCCTCCTAACATATATTTGGTGTTTTAAAAAACGTGCTAGTGCACAGACTACACAGATTTTAGCTTTATTTTGCTCTAAGATAATTGATGTTTGGGGATTTTGAAAGACTTGTTATTGTGAACTTTTTAATATGTGGCAAAGTCTGAACTTAAACAAGTTTTCTTGAATGGAAAGCAGATTTAACAAGCCATCTTAAAGGGAAAAGAGTCTGGGGCATCTACAAATAAGCAGTGACTGATATGAAAGACGGATATACATTATGCGAGTCTCTCCATCAAGGCCTTACTTGCTCCCCTCCTTCAGCAGGGCGATGGAGATACGGATTCGGTTCCTGAGGAAGATCAGCATGAGGATGATGAACAATTCAAGGAGGCAGAGTATTATCACTTTAAACAGGAAAAAAATATTAGTGTGCAATGCAAATCAAACCAAAGAGCAAACTTTCTGTGCAAACATCAGACTGATCTTCATGATGATTTCTGCCAGCTCTGACACTTCATAATTTAAGCAGTGCTACGTCTCCAAAGATGCCAGTTTTAGAAATTCACTTTTAAAACTCTGAGAAATGCTTTAAAAACAATTCTGGATTAAAACTTTTAGCTAGAATTTAAACAACTGTGTTGGACAGGCTTCATCTTATCTATGGAAACATTTCACACCACTTGTAGAAATGAGAAAATAGGCAAAGAAGAAAAGGAAGGGCTGCTTTAGACAACTCTATTTTAGATGTTTTCAGTTGTAAACTTCCTTGAGTAAGAGAATCATTACAGAACAAAGTTTTTGAGCTGCTGCCAGGCTCACAATGCCTCTTAATTGATCTTGCTGATGGACAGGGTGGGGTTCTGGGATACCACATTTTTAGTTTGTGAGCCCACCCATCATGACTACCTTGACAAAATCAGAGTTTAATGCCAACCCAAGCTGTGTAATAAAAGTCTGAGAGTTAGAATTAAGGGAATGTAGTTCAGTGTTTTGTTTTTTTTTCCTGCTGTACAACATCATGAATCACTGTAAGTATACATATAACCCCTCCCTCATGAGCCTCTCTCACCCCTCAATCCACTCCTTTAGGTCTAGTTTAGTTTTGAATTGACGTTTGTATGCCTCTTGAACTAAGAGTTATACACATTAACTGTGTCAAAACCACATTTATGTAAAGCAAGTGAACCTAGGAAGAAAGAATAAAGTGTACAAGTGTAAAGAAAGAGAAAGAGGAAAGCTTGGCTCCATTTTGGCTTTTTGTTTCCTAGATCCAGGTCCACTTGGAAGTCCAGCTGCTTTTCTGCTATTTTGAGTTTGGTGAGACACTTCTCTGTTCTTAGAATAAATGCCTCTGCCTTGCCTCCAGCTTTGTTTGTTTTTACTTGAAGCCAAACAGCCCTAATTATTATATTCCTCAATTCTACAACATACCTTTAATTTAGTAATGACCTTTGAGGAAAAGTAAAATATCCTTTATTAAATGTCTGTCTATTGATTATAAACTGCATCCTGACCTCAAAGATGTTAAAAAGTGAAAAGACGTGGAGTCTAAATTAAGGAATATAGTACGGCTAATAAGAGATTCTGAAATCATGAAAGAAACTTAATGAAAAGTTAAATTCCTACCCATGAAAGGATCCACTCTACAACATTCCTATTAGTTATTCTGCTCATGTCTGAACACTTCCAATCATAGGACACTCATTTTATTCTATTGTTATACCACTAAGATTCAGATGTTTATCATACCTCAGTTAGTATTTCCAAGTGAGGAGTAACCAGTTAACCCAGAGATGTGGGAGGTTCTCAGTAACGTAACATCTCCCTGTTACATCTTCTTTTATTTCAACTGTGTATTTATGTTTTTATGCATAACTGATTCTTTTAAAGCTACACTGAGCCCAAAACTGTGGAGTATAGCCATATTAAGCTAAAATCATTATTGTCTTTGGATAAACTTAAGAATATAAACTGTGTCAGTCACTTTATGTTCCAAAATTGCATTGTAAAAGAACATTGCATATTAAATTTGTACTTTTACAAAATTATATTATTTTAAATGGTTATATTAAAGAAATTTAGCACCCTTTTGAATTTATATATTCCCTCCTTTTGTTTAAATAAGAGCAAACAATAGAAACATATTTTCTGAGACTCTTCAGAGAAGCTGGTATAAATCTAACTTTATCAAGGAGGTTGGGATAATTAATAGAAATGAGAATAGAACCATCTTCTAATACAATCCAAGACTCATAAAATGATAATTTTTATGTGCATTACTCCACATGTTTTTAGTGTTTCTGTCAATAAGTATAATTTCACGTGTATACCCTTGTCAATGGAGCTGAGAATTATAAGCACAGAGCAAATAACGTCTGATATTATTTCATAATGGATTATGAAAGTCAATACTCATTTGAGGAAAGATAAGTATTACTAGACTTGAAAATAAAAGCAAGCTCTGCATTTTCCTCAAAGTACCTCTCTTAACTTTTCCAATGACAGATTCTAATCATCTCAATGATTTTGTGTCGAAGATCCTTAAAAGACAGCAATGGGATGACCATAGAACCTGTAACTAACATCCATCTGAGAGTAAAACTGTAGGTTTCAATACATAATGGATGAGATTTGTCATCTTCAGAAATGATAGGTAACAGTATGTGGACTGCTGAGGGATATAGAATCACTCAAATTCAGGAAAAGGGATGAGGATATAAGTCCCAAGATGCTTGATTTTTATAGTAAAAAAAAAAAAAAAAAAATGGCTATCAATGAAGTTCTTCTAAAACATATTTGAAAAAACTAATGTGTTATATTATTGAAAGGAATTAGCTGCATGAGAGCTAGAAATGGGAACTCAAAGAGCAAGAATTTGGCATTTTGAGTTAGCACTATCCAAGGAACAGAGAAACACTGAATATGGCAGACACAGGAATCTGGTGGGGGCTTCTGTGCAGCCGGGATAGGTCATCCAGCTTGGCATGAGCCTGAAGAAAACACCTCTCAAGACTATCCAAGGGTCTCTGCTAAAAAAACTTTCTCATTAGTAATCTTATTCCCCATGTGCATTGTGCCCAGGAAAGCAGTGTCCTAGGTGGGATATGTCTGCGTTCCGAGAGAGTATCCTAATAGTGTAAACAAATACAATGGCACTCTGGTGACATGCTGCGAGCCTGTCTCTGAAAGCCACCCAAATGACTTCTGGGTGAAGTGGCAAAATTAAGTTTTCAGATTTATGTTAAGGGATCCATTCTGGAATCATGATGCTCTCCAAGATAACTGCCCTCCTCTTAGGCTGTCTGGGCTCCTTACCAGGCTTCCTCAAACTTGTCTGGCTCTCTAACTTCAACAATATAGGAAGATGAATTTTTTTTTAAAGCACCATGTAATTAGAGATCATTTTTTAAATATTGATTAAAGAACATGAATCCCTGTAAAGAACAAGGAATAGTATAATAAAAACTATTAAAGTCATTTTTGAAATCACCTACCTTTCAAAATTCTGTTACTATTACCCTTAACTAACTCAATCTAAATAGACACTAAAAATTGTAAATTTGTAAAAATTACTTATTATTCCAATTCTATAAAAAGAAATTTAAAAGTCCTGCCATGAAAAACTTGTTTCTTCATTTTCTTTTTTCTTTTTCTGTTTTTAAATGCAAGTTTGAAATATCAAGCATTTTTTCCTTTTAAAATTCATTTCTTAGATATTAGATTAATGGCTATAAATGCCTATATCCAACTCATGTTAAGTTGAAGGCAAATAGCTTGAGATCATTGTACAGTAACATTTTCTTAGATTATATAATAAATTCCCCTCAATGACTTTCCATTTACTATGGCTAGTAGTATTATAGATACTTATTTTAATGATGTTACCAATAGATGTATTTAACAAGTTATACCAACACAAGTTTTCTTTAGACAAAAAATGCTTTCTGGTTATTACAATTTTAACAAAGCAAAATTTTAAAATCCACTCACTAAGTGCGAACCATGTTTGTTTCAGGCGAAAGTACATGCTTATGTCAGTCTGAATCCCAATGGTATATGCATTTAAGCGAGAACTTGGCTGTTCCTGAAGACGGCTGTATTCTAGGTAACAGCGCCATATTCCTTGAAAAAGAGAGAAAAGTAGACTAATATAAAATGTTATTTTCTGAAATATAAGCACACATCTACATGAAATTGATTAGCATGGTCATTTTTACAAATGAAAGATTCCTATTTACACATTAACTATTTTATGTGTATCCAACAGTCTAAATGTGCTATCATATGCAATATAAATTTTTTCAGTATTTTTTTGGATGACCATGGCAACACCCAATTTTAAATGTCCTTTTAATTAGAAACAACTTTAATGTCCATCAGTAATGATTGGTTAAAAATATTATAGTATATTTGCACAGTAGAATACCATAGTTCCATATAGAGGAGAAAGTCTCTAGTGATAGTGAATGATCACTAGATGCTTTGTTAAATGAAAAAGTAAAAAAAAATATAAAATTATAAAAATTATATAAAATATTCTATAATTCAAATAAGAAGTAAAAATAATATATGTATTTTCTTATGCATACATAAAGTATCTCTGGGAAGATACATAGAAATACAGTATTTTCTGTATCCCTTCACTTTCAAACTTCCAATTTCCTTATGCTTTTGTAACTTCTGTAAAGAACACAGCTCCAATTTGTATGTTTATATTTTAATCTGACCTGATAATCTCTGTATTCTAATTGATGAGCTTAATATATTTAATATATTTAATTGGTGAGCTTAATATATTTAATGTATTGTTATATTTACTTTTGTTTCAACCTGCTTTGTTTTTGTATTTCCTGTTCTACTTTGTATCAACACTTCCAATTCTTGTCCTTTAAAAACCGATCAGTTTTTGTTTGTTAACTTAATTGTTTTCCCCCTTTACTGGTTTAGAGATATCTACTATATTTTTATAATAAATTACTCTTGAAAATTGACTGTGTACTTACTAACCAAGTCTAAAGTCAACTCAGGAAATATAAGAACCTTATATTATTCAATAATCATTCCAGTCTGATTATTTCTCTGTATTTTACTTATGTACAGTTATACCTCAAAAAATTGGATATTATCATTATTTTGTACAAAGTTTCTTAAGTTCTGTGCTGTGCTGATAGTCCCTCAGTCATGTCCAACTCTTTGTGACCCCCACAGACTATAGCCTGCCAGGCACGTCTGCCCATGGGGATTTTCTAGGCAAGAATCCTGGAGTGGGTTGCCATGCCCTCCTCCAGGGGATCTTCCCAACCCAGGGATTGAACCCAGGTCTCCTGCATTGCAGGGGAATTCTTTACTGTCTGAGTCACCAGGGAAGCCCTACCTACACATTTACCAATTAATTTTCTTTGCTCACCATTCATTCTTGCATCTCATACATTTTTGCTGAATCATTTTTCCCTCTAGAAGTAGGCACTCCTTTAGTATTAATATATGTCTACTTGTAAACTCTAGTTTTTACTTATCTGTGTACGAGACAGCAAAAGAGACACTGATGTATAGAACAGTCTTATGGACTCTGTGGGAGAGGGAGAGGGTGGGAAGATTTGGGAGAATGGCATTGAAACATGTAAAATATCATGTAAGAAACGAGTTGCCAGTCCAGGTTCGATGCACGATACTGGATGCTTGGGGCTGGTGCACTGGGATGACCCAGAGGGAGGGTATGGGGAGGGAGGAGGGAGGAGGGAGGAGGGTTCAGGATGGGGAACACATGTATACCTATGGCGGATTCATTTTGATATTTGGCAAAACTAATACAATTATGTAAAGTTTAAAAATAAAATAAAATTAAAAAAATATTAAAAAAAATATATCTTCAATGTTACTCTCATTCTTGAAAGATAGTTTTGCTGAGTGTACAGCTATAGGCTGACCATTATTTTTTCCTTAGCTCTTTGAAGGTATTATTTTGCTCCTTTTGTTGCTGTCAAAAAGTCTTCTTCAGCTTAACTGTTCCTTTGTAGGCAATCTGTCTTTTCTCTCTGATCGTTTTTAAAATATTTTGTCTTTGGTATTCTGAACTTTCACAATCATTAATTTCTTGCTCTCTAATGTATCATTCCAAACAATATACAAACATATTTTCCTTTCTCTCACCTTAAAGAGTAAAACAAAAGAAAGTCTACTTTTGACAGTCTTATCCCTATTCACTGCCTGATTTCTTGTCCCTCGTTGCAATAAAACTCTCCCAAATAGCCATGTATATTGTCTGTCTATAATTCTTCTCCTCCAGTCTTCCCTCAATCCACTCTAATTAGGCTTTTCTTCCTCATTATGCTACCAAAACTACCCTAATCAGATTACCACTGATCTTGCCATATTTATGTATCTAAAGTCTATTCTCACTTCTTATCTTTCTTGACCTATCTGCCTCATTTGACATGGTTTATCACCCCCTCCATTTTTTTTTTTTAAACTTGGCTTCTATAACATCACATCCTTTTAGTTTTCAAAGAAGACCCATTTCTCCTCAGTTGTCTTTGCTGTTCCATTCTCTTCTCTCTGACCTCTTAATGTTGCAGGGCCTCTGAACTCAGTCTTTGGTCCACACCTCTACCTACACCTAATTTCTTGGTGATCTCAGCCATTCTCATGGCTCTAACAATCCTGATTCCTAAATATATTTATTTAGGCTAACTATCTCTTTCTAACTCTGTACATTCAATTGCCTATGTGACATCTCCATCTTAATGCCTAATATATATCTCAAACTCCACATATTCAAAATTACACTTCTGATCAATCCCCTTTCTAAACCAAGCTTGCTCCACTCACACCTTTCCTATCTCATGTGTGCGTGCTAAGTCACTTTCAGATCAGATCAGATCAGATCAGTCGCTCAGTCGTGTCTGACTCTTTGCGACCCCATGAATTGCAGCAGGCCAAGCCTCCCTGTCCATCACCACCTCCCGGAGTTCACTCAGACTCATGTCCATCGAGTCAGTGATGCCATCCAGCCATCTCATCCTCTGTCGTCCCCTTCTCCTCCTGCCCCCAATCCCTCCCAGCATCAGAGTCTTTTCCAATAAGTCAACTCTTCACATGAGGTGGCCAAAGTACTGGAGTTTCAGCTTTAGCATCATTCCTTCCAAAGAAATCCCAGGGCTGATCTCCTTCAGAATGGACTGGTTGGATCTCCTTGCAGTCCAAGGGATTCTCAAGAGTCTTCTCCAACACCACACTTCAAAAGCATCAATTCTTCAGCGCTCAGCTTTCTTCACAGTCCAACTCTCACATCCATACATGACCACAGGAAAAACCATAGCCTTGACTAGACGGACCTTTGTTGGCAAAGTAATGTCTCTGCTTTTGAATATGCTATCTAGGTTGGTCATAACTTTCCTTCCAAGGAGTAAGTGTCTTTTAATTTCATGGCTGCAGTCACCATCTGCAGTGATTTTGGAGCCCAGAAAAATAAAGTCTGACACTGTTTCCACTGTTTCCCCATCTATTTCCCATGAAGTGGTGGGACCGGATGCCATGATCTTCATTTTCTGAATGTTGAGCTTTAAGCCAACTTTTTCACTCTCCACTTTCACTTTCATTAAGAGGCGTTTTAGTTCCTCTTCACTTTCTGCCATAAGGGTGGTGTCATCTGCATATCTGAGGTTATTGATATTTTTCCCGGCAATCTTGATTCCAGCTTGTGTTTCTTCCAGTCCAGCGTTTCTCATGATGTACTCTGCATATAAGTTAAATAAACAGGGTGACAATATACAGCCTTGACGAACTCCTTTTCCTATTTGGAACCAGTCTGTTGTTCCATGTCCAGTTCTAACTGTTGCTTCCTGATCTGCATACAAATTTCTCAAGAGGCAGATCAGGTTGTCTGGGATTCCCATCTCTTTCAGAATTTTCCACAGTTTATTGTGATCTACACAGTCAAAGGCTTTGGCGTAGTCAATAAAGCAGAAATAGAGGTTTTTCTTTAGTTGTATCCAATTCTGTGTGGACTGTAGCCTGCCAGGCTCCTCCATCCAAGGGATTCTCCAGGCAAGAATACTGGAATGGGTTGCTATTTCCTTCTCCAGGGAATCTTCCTGACCCAGGGATTGAGCCCAAGTCTCCTTGCAGGCAGATTCTTTACTGTCTGAGCCACCAGGGACTAAAGTCATGATCATTTCACATCTCTCCTCTGCTCAAAACCCTACTTTGTCTCCCTACTTCACTCAGAGTAAAAATAATCTAAGTCTCTGGCCCTCCAGAAAGTCCATATCTCCTAATCTCCTGTTTATTTGGTACACTCATCCATGTAAGCATTCTAACCATTTCTTCAACATGCTCCCATCTTTAAGACTTTGCTCTAACTGTACTTACTGTCTGGAACTTCTCCTGTATCTCCAGGGGCTAATCCCATTTTCTCCTTCAAGTGTTTTCTTGGATCTCCTCTCAAAAATGCCTCCTCTACTAATACTGCAATTTGTACTCCTTGCCCTACCATGATACTCTCAATCCCCCTTCAGTGTCCATTATTTCTTTTTTCTGTGGCAAGTATCACCTTCTAATAGATAATTCGCTTAGGTTATGAGCATCAAAAGAGTAAGAACTTCTGTCTTTTTGTTTACTGTTCTTTCTCAAGAGCCTAGAATAGTGCCTATACATAGCAGCTGCACAACTGATATTTGTTGAATGAATAAATGGGAAAATGTACGACTAGATATGGATGTCATTTCCCTTATTCTTCTTGGTAGAGCTTCCTGTATCTTTGAATTTATATCTTTCATCAGTTCTAGAAAATTCTCAGTCAATACCTTTCAAATATGCTGATACATGTTGGGCCCTTCTCAATCTATTCTCTATCTCTCTTAAGTACAGAATCATATTTTGTCCTTTGTTCATGTTCTGCTGTATTTTGGGTAATTAATTCAGAGTTTCATCTTTCAGTTCATTAATTATCTATTTTACTATTTAACTTATTTAATTTTGAATATAACACTTAATTGCTTTGTTTTGAAAAGTTCTATTTGATTCATCTTCATGTATGCCTAAATATTTTTGATGATTTCTTATTTTTTAGTTGTATTTTTAATTCTTAAACATTAATTCATGTTCTGTATCAGTCCATTTCTGAATCTCTTAGCGACCTCAATCTGAGGCTTGTCGTTTGTTTTGTTTCTTGCAAAAGACCATTTCCATACATGTTTGGAAATCTTTGATTGCAACTCATACATTGTTCATTTTAATCTGTTGAAACCTGGTGATCTGAATTGAAGGTGCTTCCATCTAGAGAGGATTCATATTTATTTCTATTGGCAACCAAAGGGTACTACCAAACTAGGGTCACTTTATGCGTTTTCCAGGATCCAGCACCTACTCCAGGAGTTTCAGGCCTGACCCTCTACTCCTCTGCTGGCTCTGAGTCTCCTGATTGTAGCACTGGTATGATCTACCCATAATCTCACATGAGCCTCCTGCTCAGTTCCCCACTTTTTAGCTTGTGGGTTGAAAATGGTTTTGCTTTCTGGGATACTTCATTTCTAATAAGCTCATGAAAAAACTAAATAAAACAATACAATATAATATGCCATCATTTCATAGCAAAAGGACCCTTCAGATTATTTAGTTCCTTCACACTGGTGGATGTGAAAGTCTCAGCAGTAATTTTCCAATTTATTTTTCTATTCCTATCTCATTCCTGTCCTAGTGTGTGTTTGTCATTAAAAATATGTTCCCTGGGCTTCAAGTCCTCTTTCCTTAATAATATTCCTGCATAATAATAAAACAATAAATACCATTTATTGAACAATTATTATGGTGGCTCTCTAAGTACTTTATATACATTGTTTATTTAACACTCAGAGATTCCTGTTATACAGTTGAGGAAACTATGAAATAGAGAACTATGTACTTGCAGAGAACTGTGCTTTTTCCAAATTCCAAATACATATTTATAACCATGGCATTATATGGCTATCCCCTATGTAACTCTTAATTTTTTATAATCAATGAGAATTGTTCACATGCCCAAACTCTAAGACAGAAAAGGGCAGGGGATACTTTGAGCTCCGAGGAAGAAAACAAAGGCTTTTTGACAAAAAGTTTTCTTGGGAGTTTCAGATTAGGAGACAGAAATTCTTATGTTCCTTCATGAGGTTCATGGGCGGCTGCACAGCATGAACAGATAAGGAATGATACATGGAGTCACCTAAACAACTGTTGAGAAACTCAGTGAGGATAACAAGCACGATAATAACAATAACCCAAGACATCCTGAGTGTTTACTGTGTTCCAGGGACTGTTCTGCTGCTAAGTCACTTCTGTCGTGTCCGACTTTTCGCAACCCCATGGACTGCAGCCTACCAGGTTCCTCCACCCATGGGATTTTCCAGGCAAGAGTACTGGAGTGGGGCGCCATTGCCTTCTCCAGGGACTGTTCTAAGAGCTTTATATTCATTGTCTCATTCAATTCTCACAGTAATGGTATGATGGAGATACCATTATTGTGTTGATAATCATTCAGAAACTTTTCCAAGTCCTCCAGTTACATTATGGAGACAGGACTGGAACTCAAGCTAACTACAGATTTTGGGTATTCTACATTCTTATACTGATATGTGTAAAGCTCTTCTTCTTTGGGTGACAGAAACAAGATAGTGTTATTTTGGTATCTGTGACTATAAAAGTCTCATTGTCGATGTAAATGGTGTTGTAGGAAAATCATTCTTTTGAATAGAAACCTCTCAAACATTCATATACTGGCTCATATGTTTATTAGAAGGCTGAGAAGAAGTGCTATACTGTTCACTGATTCTTTACGACCCTGTAGACTGTAGCCCACCAGGCTCATCTGTCCATAGAATTCTCCAGGCAAGAATACTGGAGTGGGTAACCATTTCCTTCTCCAGAGGATCTTCCCAACTCAAGGATCAAACCCAGGTCTCCTGCATTGTAGGCAGATTCTTTACCATCTGAGGCACCAGGGAAGCCCAATTCTTTTTTTAATGTTCGCCTTTCACCTGTACTGCATTTGGCAGAACTGAGTTAATAATTAGAGCTCAACCTAGAAGTAAAGTAACTCTCCATCCAATAAGTGTAATTCAGAATACTTGCCTCTAGAGGGTGATGGCCCATTATGGAGTACTGGCCAATTATTAAAGTGTGTGACAGTACCTGGATTAAAAGTCCTAAGTTGAAAGAGAAAAATAGATCGATCACACATCTATAACTATGCAGACCTGGGCCTTTGATCAGATAAAAAGTAAAAAGACTAAAAGAAACTGTCTGAAATAGTTTTCATTAACCTAAATGGGATTCTTTTCACCTCCTCCTTAATACTCATGAGATATGAGATCAAAGACTGTAGAGAAAGAGAGAAGAATATTTTGATAGCACTTACCCCCACCAGGATAAAGAAGAAAGAAGTAACAGAGACACTGTATGCAGAATTAAGTAATTTTTCTCAACTTAACACCTTTAGGAAGACAGTAAAGAAGGATTAAATTCACTCGAAGTAAAATGCTTTCTGGTTATTGACAATGGCAACTGAAAAGAAAAAGATTATTTTGATATTTGGTGATTTTAAGATGGGTGGATACCTACCATAAGCTATGATTCCAATCACACCAAAGGTGAAGATCCAGAAAAGCAATCCAGCTGTGAACCTCAGGAGCATCACAAACATCCAGCTGAGGAACATGGCGATAGTCAGGCCACTGGAGGATAAAAGGCACAACAAACATAGGGGGCCAGTGTGCTAAACATACCAAACATAGCAAGACAACACTTATTTCTATTCAAAATAATTCTCAATTATTTTATCTGACTGTAGAAACATTTATGACATTAAAAAGTATAAGCAATTCTTTCTGTTAAGACTTTCAAGGGAAACAATAGGATCATCAGAACTTGATAAATGAATCATTTTTGGGGCCTAGGTAAATGCAAATTCTGTGTCCATAGTTGTTTCAGGAAAAATCACAATTCCTATCTGCTGCAGTCCTATTTTTTTCCTTCATACTTATGCACCAAGTAATAAGCAACAAAGCATATCCATGAGACGTTATTGCAGCTCTAGATACCTGGTCACTAATGAAAACCGTATGTGATATAACTAGCAGTAAGAAAACAATCTTAGGGCAGAAAGACAAGCTAAATAATTGTCCTACACAGTTCCTGAATCCATGATTTTGTAGCCATTATCATTCTGGTCTAATTATCTCTAATCATTTGTGATGTCTAACATCACCAGACACTTATTTCAGATCCCCAGTGATCTGTGGGCCATTATCTGGAGCCGGGATAAGGCCTCTGTGTCTCCTGGGCCATGTGACTTTATCAAGCAATCAAGAACATGACTATTTTCCTTGTTTTAATTTCTTCCTGGGGTTTGATTGAGTACTGGAGGTACTTCTTCCCAACCTCACTATATATCCAGGTTAAAGTCATATTGGATTTTTCTAAGTGATTTCATCAAAGACAACTCACTAAAATTGGAAATTTGGCTGATGCCTCTATTAAGACCTAACATTGCTGGTGATATCTGCACATTTCCAAATAGCAACAGACAGCCTGGCACAGTTACCGAGCCTATTGTCTTTAGATGTTATCTTTCAGTTCAGTTCAGTTCAGTTCAGTCGCTCAGTCATGTCCGACTCTTTGTGACCCCATGAATCGCAGCACGCCAGGCCTCCCTGTCCATCACCAACTCCTGGAATTCACTCAGACTCACGTCCATTGAGTCAGTGATGCCATCCAGCCATCTCATCCTCTGTCGTCCCCTTCTCCTCCTGCCCCCAATCCCTCCCAGCATCAGAGTCTTTTCCAATGAGTCAACTCTTCGCATGAGGTGGCCAGAGTACTGGAGTTTCAGCTTTAGCATCATTCCTTCCAAAGAAATCCCAGGGCTGATCTCCTTCAGAATGGACTGGTTGGATCTCCTTGCAGTCCAAAGGACTCTCAAGAGTCTTCTCCAACACCACAGTTCAAAAGCGTCAACTCTTCGGCACTCAGCCTTCTTCACAGTCCAACTCTCACATCCATACATACCACTGGAAAAACCATAGCCTTGACTAGCCGGACCTTTGTTGGCAAAGTAGTGTCTCTGCTTTTCAATATGCTATCTAGGTTGGTCATGATGTTATCTTTAAGAAGAAACTATTAATAATACTGTCACTGGATAGATGACAGCATGTACCAGAGTACCTTCTCAGTGCACAGTCTTACAGAGCCTGGGCTTTTAATTTAGAAGCAAACCACAGATACTTTAATGCTGAAATATGCAGTGTGATTGAAAAATTATTCTATGGCATAGGACAAGAGGGTTATTAAAAAAAAGATTGGGGCAGGGGGTGGAGGCTTCCCTGGTGGCTCAGTGGTAAAGAGTCCTCCTGTCAATACAGGAGACACAGGTTCAATCCCTGGTCTGGGAAGACCCCACATGCTATGGAGCAGCCAAGTCCATGTGCCATTAACTATTGAGCCTGTGTTCTAGAGCCCCAGAACTGCAACTACTGAAGCCCTTGCCCTAGAGCCTGCGCTCGGCAACAAGAGAAGCCACCGCAATGAGAAGCTCCCACTTGCTGCAACTAGAGAAAAGCCTGTGTAGTAACCAAGACCAAGCACAGCCAAAAATAAAAATAAATAAAATAAAAATTTTAAAAACAAGATCAGAGGGGAAAAATAAAAAATATAGTTCTTGACTACTTGTGTTTTTAATTCCCACATAAAATTCTGAGTATACTAAGTCCCAGCATGTCAGTGTTTGGCTTTATATGTATGAAACAGATGAGAACAGAAGAACTGATAATAAAGGGAGGTGTTTATGCTCTAGTGTTTAGTCCCTGGGTAGAGACTATTTCAGTGTGTGTGAGGAGGACAGGAGAATCTGTTATAAATTATACCTTACTCAGGTGAGAGTAGAAAAGCCAAAATAAAGAAGAGACAAATTATCTAGTGATATTCAGGTCTGACAATAGGGGCACCAGTTTCCTATCAAGTGTAAACTACAATCTCTGCCATGGAGATATATCTTGAAATACACACTGAAAATAATTACTCTGTTTAAGACAAAGCATAACAATGTAAAACTTCATAAAACTATCTAGTTTTATAGCTCTAAAAACTGCTGCTGCTGCTGCTGCTGCTAAGTCGCTTCAATTGTGTCTGACTCTGTGCAACCCCATAGCCGGCAGCCCACCAGGCTCCGCCGTCCCTGGGATTCTCCAGGCAAGAACACCGGAGTGGGTTGCCATTTCCTTCTCCAATGCAGGAAAGTGAAAAGTGAAAGTGAAGTCGCTCAGTCGTGTCCGACTCTTAGCGACCCCATGGACTGCAGCCTACCAGGCTGCTCTGTCCATGGGATTTTCTAGGCAAGAGTACAGGAGTGGGGTGCCAGCGCCTTCTCTAGCTCTAAAAACTACTCCCTAGTATTTTACACACAATACAATTTTGACTTTATAAGCACTTTACTTAAATATATCTATCTTATCCCCCTAGTACTTTTATAACTGTTTCTTAAACCCACATTTTCTATGTATCTAAGGCAATGGCACCCCACTCCAGTACTCTTGCCTGGAAAATCCCATGGATGGAGGAGCCTGGTAGGCTGCAGTCCATGGGGTCGCTAAGAGTCGGACACGACTGAGCGACTTCACTTTCACTTTTCACTTTCATGCATTGGAGGAGGAAATGGCAACCCACTTCACTGTTCTTGCCTGGAGAATCCCAGGGATGGCGGTGCCTGGTGGGCTGCCGTCTATGGGGTTGCACAGAGTTGGACACGACTGAAGTGACTTAGCAGCAGCAGCAGCAGCTACTGTCCAAGAATCATACTAGGACTCTGGAAAACAAAGAAAAGATAGACATAGTTACCATACTAAGAGTTCATAGTTTATCAGAGGGAAAGAGACAGGTAAATAAAATACAAGATGGTAGGTGCTATATAGAAGATAGATATGTGTGTTTACATATATGTACACACATACACACACACACACAATAAATGAGGAACACAGAGGTGCAAGTAATTTATTATATCTAGGGAAGTTAAATCATAAGTGACACAAAAGCTGATTTTAAATAATGAGATGAAGTTTCCCAGGACACAAAGGAGGATATTCTAGGAAAGAGAATAGAATGTGCAAAAACACAAGGGTGTGATGGTCTGAGAATGGGTGTGCTATTTGCTGTGTTTAGAATATAGGGTTAATCAAGAAACATGGATGGAGATAAATCTGAGAAAGTAACTTGGATAGGTTGTAAGAGTTCTTGTAAGTATCTGAAGAAGTTTCCAGTTTATTCTTTGATTACTAGGGAATCATAGATGCCTTTAAGGTACTTAAGGTACAAGAAGGTGACAAAAAGCCAGATAGTAATGACAGCCTTAGGGATATCACACACATGTACCTGCTCTGGAAGACTGACTACATTTTCCTTTATGTTTAAGAAATGCAAATCTTATATCTGAAAATTTAAAACCTCTTCCTCCCTTCATTTTTCTTTTTCAGCTTTTCATAAGTACAGTGAGTTTGATGAGGATGATAACAAACATTATGTGGAAGGGCTGCGTTAAAAAATAAGAATGATCCTTTGGAGATCAAGGGAAGGACAAATGTTATATGTGGTGAAAGGCACACACATACCACAGTGAGGCCCCATGGGACTTGAAATATATGAATACTCTTACTAGTAATTTAATAAGTAAAATTAAAATTTACATTCTTATAACTTTCTGCTAATATTGGGCAGATTTCCAAATATTTTGGGCTCTTCACTCTGAAAAAGAAACTGGCAGGAACTGAAATCTGAGTCAATCTCTCATTCATGAATATGAATGGGGAATTTGATGAAAGAAATTCTACAAAGATAAACTCAGAATGGGGCTGGAGACGAAACACTTATGTTTTCACTTACATGAGAATCCAATACCATGTCATTGCATAGTCTTCAAACACCTTCACTCCAATTGCCCTTGCATCAAGGGCTTTATTGATACCACTGAATTCAAAGAAGAAAAAAAATCAATTATTTTTTGACTACCATTAAAGAGAAATGTTCTTATTATGATAAAACGGACCTGGAAGCTGATATTCTAAGAATATTTTTAGAAATCATTTATCGCTAGTGACCCCTTTGCTAGCCACAATAATATATGAGATGTCACTTTGGTGAACCTACAAAGGTAGCTACAGCTACACACAGAGGAACCATTGCCTTCAAGAGTGGTAAACATACCTTTTTTTCCAACATATGCAACATGCCCTCAGTGTTGCAGAGACCTCACTATAAGACATGAATTTAAATAAGATCAGCTTCTAACTTATAAAATCCATAGAGCTAAGAGTGAATATATTTAATTTCCCCTTCTTAATCTTCTGACACTCTGTTGCAGAAGGCACAAAGAGGCATATGCAGAAAAGTACACAAATCATTAGCATCCAGTTGAATGGGTTATCAAAGCGAACACACTTGGTAAGTACAACATAGTCATTCCTTCCCCCTATGTGCTCCAATTACAATACCTCTCCCTTCCCCTAAAATAACCACAGTTCTGACTTTTGTGATTATAATTTCCCAGTTTTCTTAGTTGTACCGTATATATATGCATCATAGTGTAATTTAATTTAGTTGGGCTTCTCAGGTGGCACTAGTGGTGAAGACCCTGCCTGCCAGTGAAGGAGACATAAGAGATGTGAGTTCGATCCCTGTATCGGGAAGATTCCCTGGAGGTGGGCATGGCAACCCACTCCAGTATTCGTGCCTGGAGAATCCCATGGACAGAAGAACCTGGCAGGCTACAGTCCACAGGGTCTCAAAGAGTCGGACACGACTAAAGCAACTTAGCACACATGTGCTTACTTCAAAATTTTATCAATGGAACTGTACTATTAGTACAATACATTTTTGCAATATATTTTTAATTTTAAATTCAACAACTGAGCTATGCAATGATATTCTGTGTTTATATTTGTATACACACATCTGTGTGCATGAGAAAATTATATTTCCAAATAACATGGAACACCACGATGCATACAGCCAAGAGAAACAGAAAATTTACTTCACTGTAAGTAGTAATAGAAATTCAACACAGTACTAACACAGCAGCATCGTGGTTGTTTCATTTTTCTTAAGGCTCCCTTCCATTTAAACAGCTGGCGGTTTTATTATTTCAGTCATTTTTTTTTTAAATGATGCTTTAAAAAAATAATGGGTTTTTAAAATTATGCTCATCCAAAAGTAAATTATATTAAGGTGTTTCAATGTTTCCTGATGTCTCATTTATGTACCAGTTGATGGTGAAAGACTTAACCATTTTGAAAAACATAATTGTTCTTTCAAATTCATTCTTCTTTTTCCTTTGGTTTTCTTAATGAACGCATACAAATTTCTCCAATCCACAGTGACATGAATATTTCAGAATAAACATAATTCTTCCTCTATAACTCTTAACCTAACAAAGCTTTAGTTCAGGGATAATAATGGGGTGCATAAAATTGAAAATGGGGATGTGATCTACATACTTTGCAGCTCTTCTGAGTTCTGCAGCATTTCTTGTCTTTCCACTTCCATCATCAAACACTGTCTTATTTCCTACTGTTAAAGTGCCATTTTTAGTAGAGAAGTCTGGGAAACATCTCTGGAGAACTGTAAAAATAAATTAAAATTATGATAATCACTTTTCTTTCTTTACGATGTCCTCTCTTTCTTCAGCTTTCTGTTTTTTATAATCAAAATGCTTACTTGCTAGACACTATATAACTTGCTCATTATAGATAACCGCCCATTACTTGATAATCAGACTTTTTGATGATTCTCAGACAGACATGGGAAGTAAATACAATCATGATCTGAAGCTACATTTAAACTTGAGTATTTCATACATGATATATTCATTAAGTAGCCATAAGCAGGGCACATAGCACAGGTTTTATAATACTGTCAACCTTGCTCTCATACTAAACACATCTTAATAAACAGGCTATATTTACTTGAATTATTAGATGAATTTAGTTTTGTTATTTTTTTAAAAAATTCTTAGATATTCCTTGAGTGAAACCTTGAAAACCAGAGTTTAGTGAATAATTCTTTAAGAAATAAGCATCAGCTCAAACTTTAGGCTACTAAGATAACTGAATTTTTATTTATAAAATGTTAATAATTCGTCTCTCTTCCAGCTTTTTCATTTATCAGTTTTTAGAGGGGTTGGAAATGGAAATATAAAGCCATCAAAAATGGCCCATACTTTGTCAACTAGCATGATTTCTGAGAGTTTGTCATTCAATCTTTTATGTACTTTTTAATTCAACAGAATCTTTGCTTCTTTACAAATCTCTAAGCAGAAGATATTAAGAAGAGATGGCAAGAATACACAGAAGAACTGTACAAAAAAGATCTTCACGATCCAGATAATCATTATGGTGTGATCACTGACCTAGAGCCAGACATCCTGGAATGTGAAGTCAAGTGGGCCTTAGAAAGCATCACTACAAACAAAGCTAGTGGAGGTGATGGAATTCCAGTTGAGCTATTCCAAATCCTGAAAGATGATGCTGTGAAAGTGCTGCACTCAATATGCCAGCAAATTTGGAAAACTCAGCAGTGGCCAGAGGACTGGAAAAGGTCAGTTTCATTCCAATCCCAAAGAAAAGCAATGCCAAAGAATGCTCAAACTACCACACAATTGCACTCATCTCACACGCTAGTAAAGTAATACTCAAAATTCTCCAAGCCAGGCTTCAGCAATATGTGAACCATGAACTTCCTGATGTTCAAGCTGGTTTTAGAAAAGGCAGAGGAACCAGAGATCAAATTGCCAACATCCGCTGGATCGTGGAAAAAGCAAGAGAGTTCCATAAAAACATCTATTTCTGCTCTATTGACTATGCCAAAGCCTTTGACTGTGTGGATCACAATAAACTGTGAAAAATTCTGAAAGAGATGGGAATATCAGACCACCTGCCCTGCCTCTTGAGAAATTTGTATGCAGGTCAGGAAGCAACAGTTAGAACTGGACATGGAACAACAGACTGGTTCCAAATAGGAAAAGGAGTATGTCAAGGCTGTATATTGTCACCCTGTTTATTTAACTTATACGCAGAGTACATCATGAAAAATGCTGGACTGGAAGAAACACAAGCTGGAATCAAGATTGCCGGGAGAAATATCAATAACTCAGATATGCAGATGACACCACTCTTATGGCAGAAAGTGAAGAGGAACTAAAAGACCTCTTAATGAAAGTGAAAGTGGAGAGTGAAAAAGTTGGCTTAAAGCTCAACATTCAGAAAACGAAGATCATGGCATCCAGTCCCATCACTTCATGGGAAATAGATGGGGAAACAGTGGAAACAGTGTCAGACTTTATTTTCTGGGCTCCAAAATCACCACAGATGGTGACTGCAGCCATGAAATTAAAAGACGCTTACTCCTTGGAAGGAAAGTTATGACCAACCTAGATAGCATATTCAAAAGCAGAGACATTACTTTGCCAACAAAGGTCCGGCTAGTCAAGGCTATGGTTTTTCCAGTGGTATGTATGGATGTGAGAGTTGGACTGTGAAGAAGGCTGAGTGCCGAAGAGTTGATGCTTTTGAACTGTGGTGTTGGAGAAGACTCTTGAGAGTCCCTTGGACTGCAAGTAGATCCAACCAGTCCATTTTGAAGGAGATCAGCCCTGGGATTTCTTTGGAAGGAATGATGCTAAAGCTGAAACTCCAGTACTTTGGCCACCTCATGCGAAGAGTTGACTCATTGGAAAAGACTCTGATGCTGGGAGGGATTGGGGGCAGGAGGAGAAGGGGATGACAGAGGATGAGATGGCTGGATGGCATCACTGACTCGATGGACGTGAGTCTGAGTGAACTCCGGGAGTTGGTGATGGACAGGGAGGCCTGGCGTGCTGCGATTCATAGGCTCGCAAAGAGTCAGACACGACTGAGCGACTGATCTGATATGATCTGATTACTAAAAATGTTTTAAAATATCAATTTTACAGGAAGAAAGAGGAAGAATCAGGAATGGTTTATTTTTTTTTTTTAACAAGGAGTAATACAGACTTGCAGGAGTTGATATGGAGTTTAAACCTGAAAATATGAAAGCAGTTGATACAGAGAAAGAACTATGTCTTCATAAAGCTTTTCCTGACTTATCTGGCTTTAAAATCAGTTTGTCTACTCACCTTCATCCTCTGTAGCATCTGTAATAGGGATGACTGCTTAGTATCCTTTCTCTGTCCTGCTCCTCCCTGGCAAATTTGATATAGTCTCCACGAGATGCTTCTATTCCCTCTCAATCCAACCATATTTCTGCCTCCACCTCGCCATGGAAATTGTCCTCCCAGTGATTCCAGTGACCCCCTAATTGCCAAAGCTTCCAAATACTTTTTACTCTTCATCCAGCTGGAACCCATTACCTAGCACAGGGCTTGGTACAGAATGGAACTCAGTAAATCTTTGCTGTTGAATGAGTTAATTTTTCTGTTGAATGAGTCTTTGACACAGGAGACAACCCCTGCCCTTTATAACCCCTCCCCTGTCTTCCCTTGGTTCACAGGCCCAGGTTCTCTCCTACCCTCTCTTCGGCCTTTTCGTGTACTCCTTTTCTTTTTGCTGCTTCCATATGATCCCACCTACAGAACTTCCCAAACTTGTTCTGTGTAGTATTTCTGGACAGTAACTCATCTAGTCTGTTACCTTTCATTACTAAATATGGTCATTATATTTTTGGAAAGTAGAAAAAAATTCTTGAAACAAGATACAAAACTTTACATAGTTTTACAAGCTACAGTGAACTATATTAACATTTTGGTGCATTTCCTTCCAGTCTTTCTTCTGTATACATTTTTTGTTGTTGTTGTTGAGAGTTATTAACTATATAGTACATGAGATATTGTCTCTTGTTTCTTTCTTTTATTATTACTTATTTCCATTTATAAAATCTTTAATGAGTGAATTTTGTTAGCTGCATAACATTGTTTCAAGTACTATATTTAATTCCCTATTGGGGGGATACAAATTGACTTCAGTGTTTCCTTCACTAGACTTTGAAGGACTGTGCCTTATTCATTTTTGTGTCCCCAATGTGGGCTTCCCTGGTGGCTCACTGGTAAAGAATCTGCCTGGCAATGCAGGAGATGTGGGTTCGATCCCAGGATCAGGAAGATCCCCTGGAGAAGGAAATGGCAACCCATTCCAGTATTCTTGGACTCCCTGATGGCACAGTTGGTAAAGAATCCACCTGCAATGCGGGAGACCAGAGTTTGATCTCTGGGTTGGGAAGATCCCCTGGAAAAGGAAAAGGCTGCCTACTCCAGTATTCTGGCCTGGAGAATTCCATGGACAAAGGAACCTGGTGGGCTACAGTCCTGCTGCTGCTGCTGCTAAGTCACTTCAGTTGTGTCTGACTCTGTGCGCCCCCATAGACGTCAGCCCACCAGGCTCTGCCGTCCCTGGGATTCTCCAGGAAAGAACACTGGAGTGGGTTGCCATTTCCTTCTCCAATGCATGAAAGTGAAAAGTGAAAGTGAACTCACTCAGTCGTGTCCAACTCTTAGCGAACCCATGGACTGCAGCCCACCAGGCTCCTCCGTCCATGGGATTTTCCAGGCAAGAATACTGGAGTAGGGTGCCATTACCTTCTCCGGGGCTATAGTCCATGGAGTTGCAAAAGAGTCAGACATGACTTAGCAACTAAACAACAACATCCACAAAGTACATTTTATATTGTGTTATCTAAACAAACTATAATTGTAAAGGCAGGAAATATCTTATATACCTAATGTATCTTCAGTGACTAATGATTCATTTTTACCCTTTTGCATAAAAATCTGTAACACTGTCCTTAACTACAGACACTATTGCTCAAGGAATCCTGGTTAAATGCAGTTGCTTGCCAGACCCACAACTTTGATGGAGGGTCTTTAATGAGCCAGAGAAGAACGAAGGGAGCATGTAAGACATTGTGTTTGATAGTTGCTAACTCAATGGTACCTGACTTTCTACTCAAACTAATGTCTATTATCTTTCTTCCATTTTAAAAGAAATATGTACTCATTGTGGAAAAACAGATAAGAAAAAAGAAGAAAGAAGACAGAAAATGGCCATAGTTTTGCTATCTCCAAAATCAGTTTAGTTCAGTTGCTCACTCGTGTCTGACTCTTTGTGACCCCATGGACTGCAGCACACCAGGCCTTCCTGTCCATCACCAACTCCCAGAGCTTACTCAAACTCATGTCCATTGAGTCAGTGATGCCATCCAGCCATCTCATCCTCTATTATCCCCTTTTTCTCCTGCCTTCTATCTTTCCCAGCATCAGGGTCTTTTCAAATGAGTCAGTTCTTCACATCAGGTAGCCAAAGTATTGCAGTTTCAGCTTCAGTATCAGTCCTTTCAATGAATATCCAGGAATACTGATTTCCTTTAAGACTGACTGGTTGGATCTCCTTGCAGTCCAAGAGACTCTCAAAGAGTCTTCTCTAATACCACAGTTCAAAAGCATCAATTTTTCAGCGTTCAGTTTTCTCCATAGTCCAACTCTCACATCCATACATGACTACTGGAAAAACCATAGCTTTGACTAGATGGACCTTTGTTGGCAAAGTAATGTCTCTGCTTTTTAATATGCTATCAAGTTGGTCATAACTTTTCTTCCAAGGAGCAAGCATCTTTTAATTCCGTGGCTGCAGTCACCATCTGCAGTGATTTTGGAGCCTCAAAAAATAAAGTCTGTCACTGTTTTCACTGTTTCCCCATCTATTCACTATGAAGTGATGGGACCAGATGCCATGATCTTAGTTTTCTGAATGCTGAGTTTTAAGCCAACTTTTTCACTCTCCTCTTTCGCTTTCATCAGGAGGCTATTTAGTTCTTCTTCATTTTTTGCCCTAAGTGTGGTGTCATCTGCATATCTGAGGTTATTGATATTTCTCCCATCAATCTTGATTTCAGCTAATTACTTAATATTTTGGCATATTTCTCTTCAATCTTTTTCTTTGAATATACTTTTGTTTATTCATTTTCATTTTTAGAGGCTTGTCATTACAATGTATATAGTATTTTTCATTTTATTTAAAATTGTAACATAAACAATACTTATGTGTAAAAATTCTAAAATATTTCATTTAATAAATGCATCATAATTTATTTCAGTATATTATTGCTCTTGGATATTAGAATATTTCCTTTTCTTTTTTTGGTTGTTTTGGATAACATTGTGATGGACATCTTTATATAAAGTTTTTTATCTGTAGTTAGAATTATATCCTTAAGAAAGGAAAATGAGTGATTATCTCATTTTCTCCTAAACAGGGTTTACGTTTATAAATTTTAAAGAAATACAATGTCAATTCATTCAGGAGACATATAAATATTTCATGTTTTAAATGAATATATAAATTCATATAAATGGGGTATAAATATATACCCCATTCCTACTTACTCCCCAAGCAATTTTTCAACAAATTTTTTGGCCGAATTCAGGGGTAGGTGTATTTGGGTATGTCTGCGTGTGGCTCATGTGTTTTCTTAGAGTAGCAAAGAATCAAACTGACTGAACTTTTAATATTCAATTTTTAAACTTTTCTGTGTGCATTTATGCCACCAAACCTAAAACCTCACTCCTGAGGAACACCCTAGGCTGGAGTCAGAAGAATGGGCTTTGTAGCTTTGGCTTTCTTCTCAATTAACTCAGGGAGTATGGGCCAGTTATAGGACCATTCTCAGCCTCATTTTTGTCAATTGTAAAATCAGTGAACTGAATTAAATAGCTTCTTGGTAGATCCTGTGTTTCTGAGGTAAAATAATAACCACTTACAAGGTTTGCTTGGATAAATCGCTGATGGACAATCATTATCCAGTAAAACTTGTGAGAGAGTCTAAAATTGAAGGAAGAATGTGTTAACATTTCGAAGACTATGTGATGACACATCTTAGTCAATATATAAATTGTGTCCTTTAAAAATGCAATTCCCTAATAATTTCCTTATTCCAAATTACTCCCCTAGTGAGAGTAATTGTAAGATTATCATACACACATACTTGCTTGACAAACACTCTTAAATATCCTAACTGTAATTCAATTGAATCAACAATAATAAAGTCAGACATGCTGAAACCAAGCTACATCTTTGAAGGTGTGTATCTTTGTCTTAGTTATATCCTCAGTCTAATGCTTTTATTTTTTCCTGGAAAAATGATATCTCCTTTAATTTAGAAGCCATCACAGCTAATTAACATAATAAGGTTTTAGAAGTCCCTTATAAATCTTAAGTCTAGGTAGTGTTTGGGGATTTTTTTTCAAATGAGTAATTATCAAATCAGGTTTGGAAATAAAGTTCTTGTTACTCTGTAGCCATGGAGCTTTATCACCACATTAATGAAATGGTGACCGCAAATGACATTTAGCTCCTAGCTCTTGACAGCAAAAAAATCCATCCAAGTGGAGAATCTGTTGGTGTCAGGAAATAGTTCATACTAACTTACCAGACTTAATAGTCCTGTATAACACCCCAAGTCTACAAAATGATATGCTCTAAATTGTGTTGTGTTTGTATATATACGTGCATTTGTGTTTTAATGAAATGGTAACATTAGTAATAATTTCCTAGAAAATTTTGGAGCCTGTCCAGTTATAAATACATTACACTTGAGATTGAAACAAGATAAATTCTTCTCTAGTTTTAAGCTTAAACACATATACCTCCGCAGGCTTAAGAAAAGTAGTCCGGCAGAACTGGCTGTAGTATGTCCAGTATTCACTGTCGTTTTTGTACTTAAATTGTATTTCCATGTAAGTTAAAAATCTTTCTGGGCACTTGGAGACACAGATCTGTGAAATAAATACAGTGGTAGGAATTGAATTGAATTGAATTGAACAAACCAAGGAATTATCTACAAGGTTAAACTTCTAAATTACCCATCACAATAAAAAAGCAAAGCACCAATTTCCATCTAAGAAACTTAAATCAATTTTCTAAACATATTGTAAAAAATTAAATTTCATGTACCGGCTATCAACCTCTACTCCTTGCCCTTGGATGCTAATATGCTATTAAAACAATAAGATACAATACAACGACAAAATATTTTTAACTTCTGATTTGATATAGTTGTAGATCTTTACACAGCTTTAAAAATAATAAATTCCATGTACCTTTCACCCAGTTTTGGCCAATGGTAATAATTCGCATAACCATAGCACAATATCACAACCAGGAAGCTGGTATTGTTAGAATCCACTAACCTTATTCAGTTTTTACCAGTTTTACAGGTGTTCATGTGTGTGTGTGTGTGTGTGTGCAATTTTATCACTTGTAGATGTGACATCATCCACAGGACAGAGATGAACTTTTAATGAAATTTTTAATGATTTTCTGAATTAGTAGATAAGAGTTTAATCCAAGATTAATTTTGCCTGAGTAGTTTATACATTTTCAGGGTTAGAATCTTGCTTTCTTTCCTATGTATGAATAGAATGGTAATTAAAAATGCTCCAAACATTGATAACTTATGCCACTAAGAACTATCAAAACCAGTGAATTTTCAGAACATAATTGGGGGGTTTATTACCATAAGAAACTAACAAAATTAGGGATATTTGTGGTAATCAATCATTATTATTGTCTTTTAGCAACACCAGTAAAACGTGGGCAGAGACGTCACTGATGGAATTATCTTTAATGAACTTTAGGGGCCTATTAATACCAAATCAGATCACTGTGCTAGTCCACAGAGCTACTGTGGAGTGACTGCAATCCAATTAGTAACTCCACAGAGAGAAAACACAATCAGGGAGGAGGCACTCTGTTTGTTTTGCTTTTGTATGTAATAAAAAACCAACGATCACATGATGTCATGAGAGTTGCAGTCAATTCTTGAACATTCTCTCCTCTACCTCCAGTTCCTCCTTATGGAAGCCCTCTCAGCTATGACTTGCTCCATCTCCCTACCATATTGTGGTAACTATTCTCATTGGCCAGATTGTAGCTCAGCCCCCACTGGCAATTAGGTAAAAACACAGCTGCTAAGCTGATATCTCTTTCCTATCTTTTGGTCATGTTTCTGCTACATGAGGACATTTGGTATCGACCCCACAGCTAAGGTAGTAGGTGGATACCTAAATGGGTACCTCAAGTGTCATAGTTAATATTGTTTTGCAGCAGCAGCATTCTAACTTCTTTTAGAAGTTTCTAAAAGGTAAACAACCCATCTCCATGTTCACACCTCCAGATGTAATTTCTTAGTCTCTCCTACACACGTGCACACACACAAGTACATACACACATTCATGCACATCTAGAGGAAATAATGAAAGTCTCACAGGTATCTTTCTATGAAAACTGAAGAACTGTTGATGGACATTCACAGCATCCAACATGCTCACATTTTGGGGAAGAAGACTGAGGTCATTGTCAATACAAATGTTCAAAGTTTACTCTGATTGGAGTTAAACTTAAAAAAACCATTAACATGTTTGGAGCTAACTCACAGACATTTACACTTTGGCAATTTACTTATAAGACTCTGGAAGATAACTGAACTAGCCCATTGTTTGATACACTTAAATGGATTTATAAAGTAAAAACTGAATGTATTAATGCCTTCACTGGCTTTAAATGATGGTAGGAACTACTGAGCTGAGGCCATGATGATTTCTGAATTTATAAACACACACACATACAATGTATACTAGACACATAAAAGTACGGTGTATGCAACACGTGGACTTCCAAAGTAGCTCAGTGGTAAAGAATTTGCCTGCCAATGCAGGAGATGTCAGTTCAATCCTTGGGTCGATCAATCCCTGGAGGAGGAAGTGGCAACCGACTCCAGTATTCTTGCCTGAAAAATCCCATGGACAGAGGAACCCGCAGGCTACAGTCCATGGGGTTCTCAAAGAGTCAGACACAGCCGAGCAACTGAGCAAACATGCAACATATAAAAGAAAGTAATTTAAATGTTAAAAAATGTTTTATTAAAGAGACACCAAATTTCATTCCAAACATAAAGGAGCTGTTAAAAAACAATATAGCAACCGCTCTTTACTCTCTCTCTATCAGACGTGTTTGTTCACTATAAATACAATGCTGATTAGTAGCAATCAACATATAATTAGCCAAAAATGAAGGTCACATTGAGGTTGGATAGCCTAATTGATCAAGGTTTGTCCTTAAATGCTTATGACACATGTCTGGACCATGCTGCAGTTAACAGAAAACATAATGCATAAAATCAGTAGATGCATTATTACCTGGCAGACTGAGAGCAATTCTGTATTATTGGCAGCTGATATATATTCTGACTCAGTTCTGATTCTTTGTATAACCACAAAGGGGCACCTTGAATATAGTTCTTCATCATTATTTTTACATATTCTGTTCATATGCAATTAATACTCTAATATAAATTAGGATTTGGTGAGCGGAAGAGAAAGTTACACTGAAGATTAAAACAGTACAGTTCCAATGAAGAAAGGATCTAGTAACTGAAATGTTTAACAAAAAGCATAGTGTGGAAGGATTTTTTGTTTCATCATGAGAATGATGGATTTGTATAGTATAGTGGAAGATTTTCTAGACTGGGAATAGTAAAATATTAATTCTCTCATTCATTCATTTACTCTTTAATTCAACAAATATTTATCAGTCACCTACTCTGAGCCTGTTCTAGGCACTGGGGACACAGCAGTGAACAAAAGAGATAAAAATCCCTACCCTCAAGCAGTACATTCTAGTAGGAAGAGATGGGTAATAACAAATAAGTAAAATTGTTTGCTCTAAGTATTCTTGCCTGGAGAATCCCATCAACAGAGGAGCCTGGCAGGCTACAGTCCATGGGGGAGCAAAGACTCGGAGATGACTGAGCGACTAAGCACCCAAAATGATAGTAGCTGTTATAGAGAAAAATAAGGCTAGAAAGGCCAGATGATGAAAGGAACCAGGATGGGATTATAACTTTAAACAGGTAGTCAAAGGGAGGTGTCACTGAAAAGGTAATATTTGAGGAAGACTTGAAGACTAGTGATCAAACTGTAGTCCTCTGGAGAAAGAGGAGGCTAGGCAGGGAGAACAGCAAAGTCTAGGTGCTTTCTTGGATCCTTTGAAGACAATGGATGGTCACTATGACCTGAGTGCAGTGAGCAGAGGGAGAAACAGAGCAAATGTGGTCAGAGTCAGGCATGCAGTGAAGGACCTTGGAGGACATTGTTAGGACTTTGGCTTTTAATATGGGTAACTTGGGAAGCTATTGAGGGAAAGGGGCCTGAGCAAAGGAGGGATATAATGTGACTGACATTTAACAGGATCACACTGGCTGCTGGGTGGAGAAGAGACTAAGGGACTGGAGGCAGGGGCAAGAATAGAGGCAGAGAGACCAGTCAGGGGTCACTGAAACAATATACTGGCTCCTTGAAAAGAGGAGGAGATGGTTAAAAGTAATTTGGTCCTGGGTATATTTTGAATGGAGACCAGAGGAATTAGCTCACAGCTCAAATATGAGTACAAGAGATAAGAGGGATCAAGGGTGATTCCATGGTTTTAGAGTTGGCCTTAACTGAAAAAGAAAAGACTGTTGGCGGGCGTGGGGGGTGGGGAACAATTTTAGGGATAAAGTCAGAGGCTTTCAGGGATTGAGTTTGGACATGTTAAATTTGAGATGCCAACTAAATATCCATGTAGAGACATGACATAGGTGGTTGGATAAAAAGAACTGGAGTCCTGGGAATATACATATATAAACTAGGAAGGGCGGTATATAGATGGTAGTAAAACCAAAAGACTAGGTGTGATCACCAAAAGGGTACATATATATTTTGAAGAGGGCTAAGCCTGGTGGAGGAGGAAACCCCAGTGTTTACAAGGTGCTGGGAAGATGAGGAGAAACCATCAAAGAATACTGAGAGGGAGGATCCAGAGAATTAAGAGGAAAGAGAATGCTATGTCCTAGGAGCCAAGTGAAGAAAGTACTTTAAGGAAGAGGGATTGATTAAACAATACTGTTGGATCAAGTAAATATGGATAGAGAATTGACCATTGGCTTAAATATATGGAGATCAATGGTATCATTTGGAGAAAATGGAGTAAGAATAAAAGCCTGAATGCAAGTAAGAAGAGAAGATTCAGACACATTGGATATAAATTATTCTTCTGAGGAATTTTGCAAAAAAAAAAGAACCACAAAGACATGAAGCAGTAACTGTAAGGGGATATGGGATCAAGGAGAAAACTTTTTAATATGGAAGAAATAACAGCCTGTTTTTCTTCTGATGGGGATGATTTAGTAGAGAAGGAAAATGGTAATAAAAAAATAACGGAAGATTTCTGGAGCTGTATGCTGGAGTTTGTGAGTGAGGATAAGATCTAATGCACAAGCAGATGGGCTGGCCTTGGGCACACAGGCTGTTCCTCCAGAGAAGAGCAGGGAAGGCAGAGTAAATACATGAACACAGATAATGGCAGGAAGGTCAGTGTGGGAATCTGTAAAAGTTGTCTACTGAATGTTGATATTTTCACAGGGAAATAGAAAGCCAAGTCAAAGGCTGATAGAGACTGGGAAGGAGGGCTTGGAGGTTTGTGATGAGAGGAAAAGGTGTGAAATTG
The DNA here is from genome assembly GCF_027580195.1 of Bos mutus. Taxonomy (NCBI): domain Eukaryota; kingdom Metazoa; phylum Chordata; class Mammalia; order Artiodactyla; family Bovidae; genus Bos; species Bos mutus. The sequence goes on along the minus strand of NC_091619.1, from coordinate 67,416,915 downwards.
TTTTCTAGCAGAGTAGCTAGTGAATGGACAAAGGGTCTCTTGTGTGATTGAGGGACAGCATGGAGGGGACCCTGGAGGTTAGCAGCCCTCAATTTAATGGACTGTTGTGTGTGTTTTCTGCAAGAACACACTATTGCCTAGGTTGAGGCATGGAGTAGGCAGAAAGCTGCATTTAGTCATGAATGAGTTTTTGCCAGGAAAGTAAATGAGAGGGGGGGAAAAGAATTGAGGGTTTATATAAAGGTGTGATTCAAAAATTCTTTTCAAAATTTTATTGAAGTATAGTTGTTTTACAATGTTGTGTTACTTTCTGGTGTACAGTTCAGTTCAGTTGCTAAGTCGTGTCTGACTCTTTGTGACCCCATAAACCGCAGCATACCAGGCCTCCCTGTCCATCACCAACTCCCGGAGTCCACTCAAACTCATGTCCACTGAGTCAGTGATGCCATCCAACCATCTCATGCTCTGTCATCCCCTTCTCCTCCCACCTTCAATCTTTCCCAGCATTAGGGTCTTTTCAAATGAGTCAGTTCTTCGCATCAGGTGGCCAAACTACTGGAGTTTCAGCTTCAGCATCAGTCTTTCCAATGAATATTCATGATTGATTTCATTTATGATTGACTGGTTGGATCTCCTTGCAGTCCAAGGGACTCTCAAAGAGTCTTCTCCAACACCCCAGTTCAAAAGCATCAATTCTTCGGCACTCACCTTTCTATATAGTCCAACTCTCACATCCATACATGACTATTGGAAAATCATAGCTTTGACTAAATGGACCCTGGTTGGCAAAATAATGTCTCTGATTTTTAATATGCTAGACAAGGTTGATCATAACTTTTCTTCAAAGGAGCAAGATCTTTTAATTTCATGTCTGCAGTCACCATCTGCACTGATTTTGGAGTCCAAAAACATAAAGAATGTCACTGTTTCCACTGTTTCCCCATCTATTTGCCATGAAGTGATGGGACCAGATGCCATGATCTTAGGTTTTTGAATGTTGTTTTAAGCCAACTTTTTCACTCTCCTCTTTCACTTTCATCAAGAGTCTCTTTAATTCTTCGCTTTCTGCCATAAGGGTGATATCATCTGCATATCTAAGGTTATTGATATTTCTCCCAGAAATCAACCTTGTGCTTCATCCAGTCCAGCTTGTGCTTCATCCAATCCAGCGTTTCTCATGATGTACTCTGCATATAAGTTATATAAGCAGGGTGACAATGTACAGCCTTGACATACTCCTTCCCCAATTTGGAACCAGTCTGCTGTTCCATGTCTGGTTCTAACTATTGCTTCTTGACTTGCATACAGATTTCTGAGGAGGCAGGTCAGGTGGTCTGGTATTCAAACCTGTTGATCTCTGGTTCCTCTGCCTTTTCTAAATCTAGCTTGAACATCTGGAAGTTCATGGTTCAAGTACTGTTGAAGCTTGGCCTGGAGAATTTTAAGCATTACTTTGCTAGCATGTGAGATGAGTACAATTGTGTGATAGTTTGAGCATTCTTTGGCATTGCCTTTCTTTGGGATTAAAATGAAAACTGACCTTTTCAAGTCTTGTGGCCACTGCTGAGTTTTCCAAATTTGCTGGCAAACTGAGTGCAGCACTTTTACAGCATCATCTTTTAGGATTTGAAATAGCTCAACTGGAATTCTGTTACCTCCACTAACTTTGTTTATAGTGATGCTTCCTAAGGCCCACGTGACTTCACATTCCAGGATGTCTGGCTCTACGTGAGTGATCACATCATCATGATTATCTGGGTCGTGAAGATCTTTTTTGTACAGTTCTTCCATGTATTCTTGCCACCTCTTCTTAATATCTTATGCTTCTGTTAGTTCCATACCATTTATGTCCTTTATTGAGCCCATCTTAGCATGAAATGTTCCCTTGGTATCTCTAATTTTCTTGAAGAGATAGCTAGTCTTTCCCATTCTATTGCTTTCCTCTATTTCTTTGCACTGATCACTGAGGAAGGCTTTCTTATCTCTCCTTGCTATTCTTTGGAATTCTGCATTCAAATGGGTATATCTTTCCTTTTTTCTCCTTTGCCTTTCGCTTCTCTTTTCATAGCTGTTTGCAAGGCCTCCTCAGACAACCATTTTGCCTTTCTGCATTTCTTTTTCATGGGGATGGTCTTGATCACTGCCTCCTGTACAATGTCATGAACCTTCGTCCATAGTTCTTCAGGCACTCTGTCTATCAGATCTGATGCCTTGAATCTATTTCTCACTTCCACTGTATAATCATAAGGGATTTGATTTAGGTCATACCTGAATGGTCTAGTGGTTTCCTCTACTTTCTTCAGTTTAAGTCTGAATTTGGCAATAAGGAGTTCATGATCTGAGCCACAGTCAGCTCCCGGTCTTGTTTTTGCTGACTGTATGGAGCTTCCCCAAATTTGGCAGCAAAGAATATAATCAATCTGATTTTGGTATTGACCATCTGGTGATGTCCATGTGTAGAGTCTTCTCTTGTGTTGTTGGAAGAGGGTGTTTGCTATGACCAGTGTATTCTCTTGGCAAAGCTCTATTAGCCTTTGCCCTGCTTCATTCTGTACTCCAAGGCCAAATTTGCCTGTTACCCCAGGTGTTTCTTGACTTCCTACTTTTGCATTCCAGTACCCTACAATGAAAAGGACATTTTTGTGTGTGTGTAAGTTCTAGAAGGTCTTGTAGATCCTCATAGAACCGTTGAACTTTAGCTTCTTCAGCATTACTGGTCAGGGCAGACTTGGATTACTGTGATATTGAATGGCTTGCCTTGGAAATGAACAGAGATCATTCTGTGGTTTTTGAGATTGCCTCCAAGTACTGCATTTTGGACTCTTTTGTTGACTATGATGGCTACTCCATTTCTTTAAGGGATTTTTGCCCACAGTAATAGATATAATGGTCATCTGAGTTAAATTCACCCATTCCAGTCCATTTTAGTTCACCGATTCCTAAAATGTTGGTGTTTACTCTTGACATCTCCTTTTTGACCCCTTCCAATTTGCCTTGATTCATGGACCTAACATTCCAGGTTTCTATGAAATGTTGCTCTTTACAACATCGGACTTTACTTCCATCACCAGTCACATTCACAACTTGGTATTGTTTTTACTTTGGCTGGTGTACAGCAAAGTGATGTTTTTATATATATATATATATATATATACACACACACACATATATATACACATACATACACATTTTTCCATTGTACTTTATTAAAAGATATTAAATATAGTTCCCTGTACTAAACAGGAAATCTGTCTATATAGAACCCTGTTTATCTATTTTATATATAGTAGTATTTATCTGTTAGTACAAAACTCATAATTTATCTCTCTTCTCCCTTCCTCTTTGATAACCATAAATTTGTTTTCTATGTCTGTGAGTTTGTTTCTGATTTGTAAATAAGTTCATTGGTATCATTTTTCAGATTCCTCATATAAGTGATAATCATACAGTATTTGTCTTTCTCTGACTTATTTCACTTAAGCAGTGGCCTCCAAGTTGCTGCAGATGGCATTATTTCATTCTTTTTATGGCTGAGTCATATTCCATTGTATATATGTACCACATCTTCTTTAACCATTCATCTGTTAATGGACATTTAGGTTGCTTCCATGTGTTGGCTATTGTAGATCATGCTGCTATGAACACCTAGGAGCATGTATCTTTTCAAATTAAGAGTTTTCTCTGGATTTATACTCAGGAGTGGAGTTGCTGAATCACATGGTAGTTCTGTCTTTAGTTTTTTAAGAAACCTCCATACTGGTTTCCATACCTGCTGCACCAATTTACATTGCCACAATAACGTATGAAGAAGTGAAGTCGCTCAGTCATGTCCGACTCTGCGACCCCATGGACTGTAGCCTACCAGGCTCCCCTGTCCAAGGGATTTTCCAGGCAGTAGTACTGGAGTGGATTGCCATTTCCTTCTCCAGGGGATCTTCCCAACCCAGCGATCGAACCTGGATCTCTCGCATTGTAGACAGACTCTTTACCGTATGAGGGCTCTATAAAGGAGTGATTTTCAAGAGGGACCATGGAGTTTAAATAATATAAAGAAGGAGATGGAAAGATGATAGAACTGAGGGAAACTTTGAAGGGTATCAGGTCAGTGGTTTGTAGGTCCCAGTGAGGTAGAAGAATAACTGGAGTTGAAATATTAGAGGGACTGAAATGATTAGACAGTATGATGTTTGAAATTAAGGGTGGTAATTATTGGTACTGACAAGAGCGAGGATTTGACCTTGGGGGTGAGTGGCTGCGATAAAAACAAGGTTCTGTGGTAGAGGTGGTCACAGAACTAAGATGTTAATACCCCAAGATGGCTTAAATCTCAGCAGGAAATAAGCTATCAAAAGTCTTTGAGGGACATGAGGAGGAAAGCAAGCAGATTTTCTAGAGAAGACCTTTGGCTGTGGTTTACTTGCACAAGGAACCAGGAGGAAGCAAATAAGTCAAAATCCTACTGAGTTTTTAAGGTAGTTGTACTGCTAAATTCATGACCTAACCTGAAAAGGCATTTGACTGTTAAAATAATCTTTGACATGATAAACTTGTACAACAGGAAGAGAGTTTCAAAGCCACGTGGCCTTTAAGAGGGCATATTTCCAGTGTTCAGCAGTGGTATGGCCTGAGGTTGACAGACAGGAAATAACCTTCCAGTTTGTTGAGCGAAGGATCACAGGATTATAGATAAGGAACTTCCTTCAGAGAACACAATCCAAAGAGAATAAAAGACTGTTCTTGTGCTATGCAGTAAAGGCCACTGTGCACTTACACCTCCTCCCTTTCTGAATGGGAGTTTGTATTCTAACTTCCCTAGCCCTGTTCCCCATTGTGCATTTAGTGTCAAGACCTGATGGAGAGACTACCCATCATCCATAGATCCTAGACTGTGGGTTGAAGTTCAGTACCACACAGGACTCTGAGTTGTCTCCCTTGGGAAGAAGGGTCCTCTAGAGGACAGATGGATAGACTATAGAAAACGAAAGGAACTGCCCATTGATATCTGTGCCTCTTGTTTCATTTCTTCATGGTACATAAGAGGCTGCTCAGTCCACAATTACATTGCTTTATTTCTTCTTTCCTTCCTGCTTGCATCTCAGGTTGAACATTTAAAACTTATAAGTTTAGGCTATTTGAGTAGAAATACAATGTGTGACCCAACTGAGCCAAGGCTTAGAACAGGGGTGCTTTATTCAGCTTTTTGCCTCCTCCTAGCAACTAGATGCTGCTGCTGCTGCTGAGGCCTTAAGGGATGACAGAGTCACCAGATGAAGGAGCCTGGAAGAGAGCCGCCACTGACTGCAAACACCGCCTTATACTATTATATGGCCAAAAAGAAACTATTGTGTTTAGTCACTGAAAAACTGAAGTTTATTAGTTACAATAGATGGCTTTATTCTTCCTAATGCTAATCTTGAGAAAAATATCTCTACTTCTCTATACTGCAGTTTATTCATTTATAAAAATAGGTGGTTGGACAAGATAATCACTGAGGTTCCTAGTGATACTAAATGATTAATCCCTGTTTTTATTGTATATGAACAAACATGAGATTATACTTCTGTCTTGTCACCTTCCATAAATTCATCATTAATCACACACATCCAGAATTCAAATAGAGTTTCTCAGTTCTGTCATCCAAGAATATTCAAAATTGCTAAACCCAGTGAGGCATATTTTTTGCCTTACCTGTGTGGTAGGGCACTGTAGGTTTACCACCACGGAGGGACTGGTACAGGTGAGCAGGTTAAAGTAAAACAAAATGGACTTGTTCCTAAAAAACAACATAGTAGTTTTTAGTGACTGTGGAAATATTTCATATCATTTCATATCATCGGGTATACTTTAATATAACATGACCTTTAAAAATCTGCTTCATTTCCTCTAGGAAGTTGCAACATATTCCCCAAATTCCCATCAAGTGGCCTAACACTTAAAGTAGCTTTTGGTAATAGTAAAAAGTCAAAATAATCAAATTGTCCATCAACAGGGGATTGGTTCAATAAAGAACTCCACATCTATAAAGTAAAAGATCATACTGCCATTGAAAATAATGTTGAAAAATATTTAATGGATGAATTTAAGAAGCAGGTTACTAAAGAGTATCAAAATATGATTTAATTTTGCAAAAACAGTTATAACACATTATATGCAGAAACAAATGATTATATCTGAATGGTGGCATTATATTTGTTTACATAATTTTGTATTTTATGGGTTTCATGAGATAAACATGTATTATTTCAGTGATCTGAAAAAAGGTAAATTTAGTTATATTTTCTCTCTGTTTAAAATTATGTTCAGGGGCATAGTGGTGGGATAACTTGACATTTATTACTGGGGATCTTCCCTCGTGGCTCAGATGGTAAAGAATCTGCCTGCAATGCTGGAGACCTGGGTTCAATCCCTGGGTCGGGAAGATTCCCCTGGAGAAGGGAATGGCAACCCACTCCAGTAATTCTTGCCTAGAGAATTCCATGGACAGAGGAGCCTGGCAGGCTACAGTCCATGGAGTCACAAAGAGTCAGACACAACTGAATGACAAACACACACACCACACACACACTTCGCTAGCAATAGTGATGACTTTGCCATTTGGCAAGCCACGTTTCTCCTTTAAATCTCAATTTCCTCAGCAGTAAAATGGGGATAATACCAGCCTGACCTGCTGAACAGTGGTGTTGGAGGACATAGGAAAGGGTGGGCTCAAGACAAATGGCTGTCTAACTTTAGTATGCATCAGTGAACCTTGGGGTGTGTGTTGAAAACTGTGATTCCTGACTCCTTCTCAACCCTTCAGAGCCCAGACCCTAGGAATTCACATTTCCCCCTGTGATCCCCAACTGATTCAGATACAGGTGGTCTATAAACAATATCTTGAGAGAACATAGCCATATACATTCAAGAGGAATGTTTCCAGAACCTTGTAAAGTCCCAAGTTAACATGACTACATATACAACATAAAATGTATAATAGGTTGTTGAGTTATATTTTTCCTGCTGACTCACAATCACCAAATAGGATCTGAATCTAGAAACAAAAAAAAAGCTCTCCACAGAAAATGTGGGCTAGATCCTTGCATCACTTCTGCTGCTTCTTGCTCATGTCTTCATAAGCAAAAGATGAGTGAGGGAGGTGATTGGAGACAGTGGAACTGGCAGGATACAGTCATCAGAGTTCAGAGGATTTTTTCTCCCCTCCTCATTGAAAGGGTGGATTATTTCTTCTGGGTTTCAAACCACAAAGGCTCTGAAAGAATCTCTCACAGAGACAGAGGGTATCCCAGTTGGTTCTAGAGGTAAAGAACCCACCTGCCAATGCCAAAGACATAAGAGATTTGTGTTCAATCCTGGGGTTGGGAAGATCTCCTGAAGGAATACATGACCCACTCCAGTATTCTTGCCTGAAGAATCCCATGGACAGAGGAGCCTGGCAAGCTACAGTCCCAGGCTATAGCTGGGACGGTATGGCAGGCTGCCACAAAGTCTCAAAGGGTCAGACGTGACTAAAGCGACTGAGCACACACGGACATGGGAAGGGCGGACCAGCATCTCGGTTTCCAGCTGGATACTGCTTTGTGTGGCAGACTTACTACAGCCCTCTGCCCATTTTAGAGGAGAAATGTGAGACCCAGAAACCACAAGAGAGTGGAAATAAACCAATGGTGCAGATGGAGGACAGCACTGAAGTGGTCTGTCATGGAAGGGTATGGAGCCAAGGAAATGGGCTTGCATCTTCCTGGTGGTACATCGCCTGATAAGAGACTGGAGATGAATCACTAGGGATGGAGCTGAAGGGGTTTGGTGGAGAGAAAGCCAAAACTCATTTCTCAGATCAAAAGACTAGTCAGTAAGGACTTCCCCAGAGAATTTCCACTTTCACACCATGAGAGAGCCAGGCTTTGTCAAGGAGAGAGTTTATGGATAGTCAGTTACATCTTAGTTTCAGTAGTAACAACCATGTGGGACTAGGGCACTGGCCAGGAAAGTAACAGACACTCTTTCTCCTTCTATATGTCACAACACAAAGAGCTAAAACCAGGAGGGAGGGAAGAGAAGGAAAATAACAAAACAGGCCCACTCTTAAGTTCTCTTGCAGAGTTCAAACCTGAGCTGGGGAATTGGAAGAGATGGACTCAAATTTTAAATTGGACTACACTGAACTTTTTAACACGAAGTGTTTAGAAAGCTATGGAAGATACCCAAGATGCCAAAACAAGAAGAAAAGAAATTTGAAAGAACATTATTGAAGGCAATAATAAGGGGGAAATAAACCCACTTCCAGAGAAGGCAATGGCACCCCACTCCAGTACTCTTGCCAGGAAAATCCCATGGATGGAGGAGCCTGGTGGGCTATAGTCCATGGGGTCGCTAAGAGTCAGACACGACTAAGCGACTTCACTTTCACTTTTCACTTTCATGCATTGGAGAAGAAAATGGCAACCCACTCCAGTGTTCTTGCCTGGAGAATTCCCAGGGACGGGGGAGCCTGTTGGGCTGCTGTCTATGGGGTCGCACAGAGTCAGACACGGCTGCCGCGACTTAGTAGCAGCAGCAGCAGCAAACCCACTTCATGTTTGTAATCCCATTGAGTTCTGATGGCTCAAGAATCTGGCTATAAATGCAGGCACAATATGCACAAGGCTACTTAAAGATTCCACAAGAGTGAATTTGGCTCTTTCACCACACAGGCCGCTATACATTCTACACAGTCTCATGGTGCACGTGACTCAAATTTGTACCTAAGTGAATAAATAAATTATTGCATGTCATGCATGGATCATTGGAGTCCCTTAGGAGTAGTTAAAAGGCTGAATGGTAAGTCAGCAAGTGTCAAGAGTCCACCATAGGTAAAACTGACTTATAAACTGCAAAATGCTGCATAAACTTGTTATTCACCAGATAATGCAATCCTCAAGGGTAAAGTTTGTACCTTATTCATGTTTATATCCATCTACTTTCCCAACACTTAGCCTAGTACTTGGCCCATTCCAGGCACTCATCAGATGTTGCAGAATGAATGAGATCAATTTCAGAATAAGTTTCTCAGTATCTTAGAATCCTCCTTAGTTTTTTAACACATCTGTACTCATTCTGTCAAAGCCTGCCTGATATCCTTTAATGTCAGTGGTCCTCAGATTCCTTATATACAAATCTGCGACCCCATGAACTGTATAGCCTGCCAAGCTCCTCTGTCCATGGGATTTCCCAGGCAAGAATACTGGAGTGGGTAGTCACTTCCTTCTCCAGGGGATCTTTCCAACCCAGGTAGGGAACCTGGGCCTGCTGCATTGCAGGACGATTCTTTACCATCTGAGGCATCAGGGAAGCCAAATGGTAATGATTGGAGAGGAATAATTCTGCAAAAGTGATTAAGGAAGTAACTCATTATTTAACTTGAATTATATTTCCACCATAAATATAAGAAGGGCTTCCCTGGTGGCTCAGAGGTTAAAGCATCTGCCTGCAATGCAAGAGACCTGGGTTCGATCCCTGGGTTGGGAAGATTCCCTGGAGAGGAAATGGCAACCCACTCCAGTATTCTTGCCTGGAGAATCCCATGGATGGAGGAGCCAGGTGGGCTACAGTCCATGGGGTCACAAAGAGTCGGACACAACTGAGCGACTTCACTTTCACTTTCATATTTCCATCATGAAACAATAAAATAGAACCAACTACAAACTACTAGTTCAAGATGAGGTAAGATGCACTTAAGCCCATCTCTTTTCCTTCCTGAGACACATGAAATAGAAAAATAAAAATACCGAAAGGGATAAACACTGCCGTACCAGCTAAGGATGTGCAGGATGGGATCTGCTCACAATTGCACATGAGAGCAATAATTTCTGGAAGATGAAGAGCATATGAGAGTGTGTTGAGTGATGAATGCACTATAGAAAAGCTACAAAAAGGGTGGGATATATGTCCAACCTAGATAGCATATCAAAAGCAGAGACATTACTTTGCCAACAAACATCCGTCTAGTCAAGGCTATGGTTTTTCCATTAGTCATGTATGGATGTGAGAGTTGGACTGTGAAGAAGGCTGAGTGCTGAAGAATTGATGCTTTTGAACTGTGGTGTTGAAGACTCTTGAGAGTCCCTTGGACTGCAAGGAGATCCAACCAGTCCATTCTGAAGGAGATCAGCCCTGGGATTTCTTTGGAAGGAATGATGCTAAAGCTGAAACTCCAGTACTTTGGCCACCTCATGCGAAGAGTTGACTTATTGGAAAAGACTCTGATGCTGGGAGGGATTGGGGGCAGGAGGAGAAGGGATGAGATGAGATGGCTGGATGGCCTCACTGACTCAATGGATGTGAGTCTGAGTGAACTCCGGGAGTTGGTGATGGACAGGGAGGCCCGGCGTGCTGCGATTCATGGGGTCGCAAAGAGTTGGACATGACTGAGCGACTGAACTGAACTGAACTGAACTGATGATATGCCTGTTAGAAAGCATGATACATTCTGGACTCAAAAATGAGAAATGTGGCCAAAAGTGAGAAGATTAATTAAAGGTTTATATATAGGTCTACAGTACAAATCAGCACCTCTGTGCTCCCCCCATAGTCCTACACTTAAGACTTCTAGGATCCAGGAAAAACAGGCAAAAACAAAGGCCTCTTTTGTTGAATGATAGCAAGGGCCTTTGTGAAACTGGATACCCCAGTCTACAATCCTTCATATTCTGGCATTTTAAAAGTCCATGTCTGACAGTCAGCTTCCCACCAGTTCATGTGGTAGTGAAATGTAATAGCTAATACAGTGTTCCTATCCCATACTAGGCAGAGGTCTCCTTGGAAAAACTGACCCAGTGACACAGCAGCTGAGCAAATTCACACAAGTGACCCAATTCTTTCTATAGTAAAAATGGATTACCAAGTAGCATCAGGAATTTAAGAGAAATCAGAAAATGAAAGGAAAGACTAAAATAAACAAACAAAAAGCAATGCTGGATAAAATAAAAATAATTCAGAGCATAGAAGGGACCTTTAAAAAACAGTATTTTCAGAGAGATTCAATCAGATTATTCATAAATAAAAATACTGTTATTATAAACAATTAGAAAACAAGAGGGCTTTAAGAGAATAAAATAATGATTAACAAAATCTAAAAATCAAAGGCAGAACTGGAAAAAACTTGACAAAATCTTCTAGAATACAGAATAAAAAGTCATAAATGGAAAATATAAGGGGGAAAAAAAAGGTATTGAGACTAATCAAAGCGGTCCAAGTTATGAATAATAGAGTTCCAAAAGGACAGCCAATAAAATGGAAAGAATGAAAACAGAAAAGAAATAACAGAAGAAAATTTTTCAGAGGAAAAATTTTTCTAAAGAACTTTTAGAAAAAGTTTTCTAAAGAACTGAAAACTGAAAACTTTTAGAAAAAAATTTTCTAAAGAACTGAGTCACAGTTCTTTAGAATTAAAGGACCCATCAAAGACTAGACAAAAAGATTTTTTTTTAAGTAAGACCTACATTGAATTGTAAGATTTCAGAACACCAAAAATAAATACTTTTAAATGCTTTTCCAAAGGAAAAATCTTTCAAAACAGAAAAAATGATTTCACCACAAGGTTTGTGAATCAGACTAACATTAGACAGAATGGATGCCAAAAACAACAGAATAACATCTTAAAATTTCTGACAGGAATTGTCTTTCAAGATACATCTCTAAAGCTCAACCATCAATCAATTGTAAAGAGGGAGAAGAAAAACATTTCCAAGGATTTATCTTTCTATGCTTTCTTGTCTTATGAAGATAGTCAAGAATGTTCTCCATCAAAACAAGAGTGTCAACAAAGAAAAAAGACAAGCTGGGATACAGAAAAAAGTTCATGGCACAAATTCAGGCTAAAAAAATCCTTCTGTAAATCTAAAGTTAACTGAGCATTCTCTTATTTGCAAAGTGTAGCAGCAGGGTCCAATCTAATGAGGTAGATAAGTCTCAGAATTAAAGCTATGCATTGAGCCTAAAATTTGCCTGGTGCTGAGTAGAACAAAAAGCAGAAACTCTGCAAGGTAGGTGTTCAGAGAAGAGGGAGCCCTTAAAAAATAGTGGGGTTGGAAAGGCAGAAAAACTGTTGTCCTGATAGAGACTGTCCAAGAAAACTTGCTGGCAAATAAAACATTATACAAGAATGTCATTGCTCTAAGTCGAAATACACTAAAATGCAGAATGATGCTAAGCTGCAAATAAAGTGTAAAATTTGGCTTTGGTATCAAGGACACAGTAGAAATGAAAATGTAATGGCCAGACAGTGAATAAACATTAAATAGCTATTAAAAAGTACAAGTCTTATTTCGAAAACTGTTAGAGTCAATCTACCAATAGAATATGAATGATTCTGATGAAATTGCAGAATTGAACTTTATTACAAACTCAATCAGGTAAAGGGTAAACAGAAAGAGGAATGTTCACAGCAGCACTATTCACAATAACCATGACATGGAAGCAAACTAAATGTACATCAACAGAGGAATAGATGAAGAAGATGTGGTGTGTGTATACAGTGGAATATTAGCCATAAAAAGAATGAAATAATGCCATTTGTAACTATATAGATAGACCTGGAGATTCTCATATTGAGTAAGTCAGACAGAGAAATACAAATACTATATAATGTATCACTCATATGTGGAATTTTAAGAAAGGGTACAAATGAATTTATCTACAAAACAGAAATAGAGATACAGATGTAGAAAACAAACATGGTTACCAGAAGATGGGAGGGGGAAGAAGGGATAAATTGGGAGATTGGGATTGATATATAAAACTGGTAACTAATAAACACATTATATAGCACAGGGAACTTTACTCAACACTCTGTACTGGTATATATGGGAAAATAATCTAAAAAGAATGGATATATGTGTGTGTATATATATATATATGTATATCAATAACCTCAGATATGCAGATGACGCCACCCTTATGGCAGAAAGTGAAGAGGAACTAAAAAGCCTCTTGATGAAAGTGAAAGTGGAGAGTGAAAAAGTTGGCTTAAAGCTCAACATTCAGAAAACGAAGATCATGGCATCCGGTCCAATCACTTCATGGGAAATAGATGGGGAAACAGTGGAAACAGTGTCAGACTTTATTTTTCTGGGCTCCAAAATCACTGCAGATGGTGACTGCAGCCATGAAATTAAAAGATGCTTACTCCTTGGAAGGAAAGTTATGACCAACCTAGATAGCATATTGCAAAGCAGAGACATTACTTTGCCAACAAAGGTCCATCTAGTCAAGACTATGGTTTTTCCTGTGGTGATGTATGGATGTGAGAGTTGGACTGTGAAGAAGGCTGAGGCCGAAGAATTGATGCTTTTGAACTGTGGTGTTGGAGAAGACTCTTGAGAGTCCCTTGGACTGCAAGGAGATCCAACCAGTCCATTCTGAAGGAGATCAGCCCTGGGATTTCTTTGGAAGGAATGATGCTAAAGCTGAAACTCCAGTACTTTGGCCACCTCATGCAAAGAGTTGACTCATTGGAAAAGACTCTGATGATGGGAGGGATTGAGGACAAGAGGAGAAGGGGACGACAGAGGATGAGATGGCTGGATGGCATCGCTGACTCGATGGACATGAGTCTCAGTGAACTCTGGGAGTTGGTGATGGACAGGGAGGCCTGGCCTGCTGCGATTCATGGGGTCGCAAAGAGTCGGACACAACTGAGTGACTGATCTGATCTGATATATATATATATATGTAACTGATTCACTTTCCTGTACACCTGAAATTAATATATCATTGCAAATCAACTATACTCCAAAAAAATTTTTTAAAAAAGAAAGTAGAAATAGGAATGGAAAAGAAAGATGGAGAATGGTAGTGGGGATAATACCCTCTTCTTACATAAAGAGCAGTTAAGACTCTGACAAAAGTTAGTGGAAGAAGCAACAGAGACTCAGAATACTATGTAAAGTCATGAAAGTAACTATAAGAAAATCTAAGGTAATAATTGAACTATCAAACATGGAAGGTGGAAGAAGATCAGGAAAACATAAACTACATGAGTTAAATCTTCCATTTTTCATAGCAGGCTATCAGTGGATACTATCTAAAATTAATAAAGCATGAAATCAAAGAATATGATTCAAAGTTATGCAAAAAACTTCCAGAAGAACTAAGACCAGTATTTATTTCCCCCCAAGTCATATGTTAAAATCAAGCCCCCAATGTGATGGTTATTAGGAGATGGGGCCTTTGCGGGTGCTTAGGTCAGGGGGGTGTAGCTCTCATAAATGGGATTAGTGCACTTATAAAAGAGGCCCAGAGATCTCTCTAATCCTTTCCTCCATTTGAGGATGCATAATAAAGATGTCAAACCAGGGAATGGACCCTCACCAAGAAACTGACCAAGCTGACACCTGATCACGAACTTCAAATACCCAGAACTGTGAGATGTAAATTTTTGTTGTTTACAAGCTTAGTCTATGGTATTTTGTTGTAGCAGCCTAAAGTGTCTAAAGCAACCAGAAAGAGGAGAAATTATCTTGTGGAATGAAACTGTGGGTAAGGAGTCTTAAGACAGGAGACCATTGCTTTTATTGCCTTTATTATAAGCTCTTCATTATTGTTGGTTTACTTTCACAGGCATATTTTATTTTGATACAGATTTTAAAAACTAAACCGAGTGGCAAATCTGGGCTTGTAGAATGTTCAAAAAAATTTGTGAGATCTCTTTGCCATTTTGTAAGAGTTTTTTCAGTGAATTGCAGATAAAGGTACTCTTTCACTTAGATGTCAAATTAATGCAAAATTTAAATGGAAGTTTTGTTCTCTTAATCTTTCCTGTTTCCCATTCTGAAGTTCATACTACGTGGATGGGTATTTCAGTCTGTCTAATTTGGCAATTGGGCTGTATCAGTGTTCAAAGTGTTTTTAACCCACATTTTATAAGCTGAAGTTTTTGTAGTAGCCAGAAGGTGGCAACAAAACCAATCGAGTTCTTGCAATTTAGTAGAAATTCCAAAGAAAAGAATCATACCCAAGTATCATGAATAACTTCCCTGCAACCCAAAAGGCAGAGAAAGTCACACACATCAAAAAAGCACCCCATTTCACTTAGAGTTTATCTCTTTTGGCATTTTAGAAAACTCCCAGTTTTTCCCTTGGAATCCTTTTGTTTAGGCATGGATAAACGAAGCATAGAACCAACAGATTCTAGCCCAAACTCTGTTGCACATCTCTAAGCATAGAATTTTAAGCTCAGTTATTTCATTAATCATGAAATTACTGAGCACAAATGTTCTGTTACAGTCTAACAAGTATGTCCTGGACCCAACTGTTCCGAGTGTCTAAACTGCTTACACATCCTAACAAAGATCCATTTCATCTGCAAATGAACATACATACACACACATTTACTTGTAATAACGGTACTTTTTCTCTGCTTGGTCTATTTATTTTTTAGTGGGGGAGGGAAAAGAAGAGGAGGTTAAAACAATGTTTTTTGTCTGCTTCAAGCACTTTCCCAAAGAATGATGTTTCATTCATTATACATCATTATGGAAGGACAGTATTCTCCTGGCTTTCATGATGGTCTGAATTCATGGTAATATGTGTTTTTTCTGAAATCAGGTGTATTTATTTGGACAATGTTGGTTGTCCTGTGTGTTCCTGTTCTCATATGTAAGCACTTTTGCTTCAAAAACAAATAAAAAATAATAAATACAACTTTTGTTTAATTTGGCTCTGGGCTAATTACTTAAGGAGCTATTTAGCAATAATGGTCTCAGATATTTAAATTCCCTATGATGCTGAAATTAATTAAGGGACTGCTGACCCAAAGAATTTTCCACAGTTTATTGTGATCCACACAGTCAAAGGCTTTGGCACAGTCAATAAAGCAGAAATAGATGTTTTTCTGGAACTCTCTTGCTTTTTCGATGACCCAGAGGATGTTGGCAATTTGATCTCTGGTTCCTTTGCCTTTTCTAAAACCAGCTTGAACATCTGGAAGTACACGGCTGATGTATTGCTGAAACCTGGCTTGGAGAATTTTGAGCATTACTTTACTAGTGTGTGAGATGAGTGCAATTGTGCGGTAGTTTAAGCATTCTTGGCATTGCCTTTCTTTGGGATTGGAATGAAAACTGATCTTTTCCAGTTCTGTGGCCACTGCTGAGTTTTCCAAATTTGCTGTGGAAAATTCTGAAAGAGATGGGAATACCAGACCACTTGAACTGCCTCTTGAGAAACCTATATGCAGGTCAGGAAGCAACAGTTTGAACTGGACATTGAACAACAAACTGGTTCCAAATAGGAAAAGGAGTACATCAAGGCTGTGTGGGTCACTAAGAGTTGTACACGACTGAGCAACTTCCCTTTCAATTTTCACTTTCATCCATTGGAGAAGGAAATGGCAACCCACTCCAGTGTTCTTGCCTGGAGAATCCCAGGGACAGGGGAGCCTGTTGGGCTACCGTCTATGGGGTCACACAGAGTTGGACATGACTGAAGTGACTTAGCAGCAGCAGCAGAGTACATCATGAGAAACGCTGGGCTAGAAGAAGCACAAGCTGGAATCAAGATTGCTAGGAGAAATATCAATAACCTCAGATATGCAGATGTCACCACTCTTATGGCAGAAGGTGAAGTGGAACTAAAAAGCCTCTTGATGAAAGTAAAAGAGGAGAGTGAAAAAGTTGGCTTAAAGCTCAACATTCAGAAAACTAAGACCATGGCATCTGGTCCCATCACTTCATGGGAAGTAGATGGGGAAACAGTGGAAACAGTGGCAGACTTTATTTTTGGGGGCACCAAAATCACTGCAGATGGTGACTGCAGCCATGAAATTAAAAGACGCTTACTCCTTGGAAGGAAAGTTATGACCAACCTAGATAGCATATTCAAAAGCAGAGACATTACTTTGCCAACAAAGGTCCGTCTAGTCAAGGCTATGGTTTTTCCTGTGGTCATGTATGGATGTGAGAGTTGGACTGTGAAGAAAGCTGAGTGCCGAAGAGTTGATGCTTTTGAAGTGTGGTGTTGGAGAAGACTCTTGAGAATCCCTTGGACTGCAGGGAGATCCAACCAGTCCATTCTAAAGGAGATCAGTTGTGGGTGTTCACTGGAAGGAATGATGCTAAAGCTGAAACTCCAGTACTTTGGCCACCTCATGCAAAGAGTTGACTCATTGGAAAAGACTCTGATGCTAGGAGGGATGGGGGCAGGAAGAGAAGGGGACGACAGAGGATGAGATGGCTGGATGGCATCACTGACTCAATGGACGTGAGTTTGAGTGAGCTCTGGGAGTTGGTGATGGACAGGGAGGCCTGGCATGCTGCAATTCACGGGGTCGCAATGAGTTGGACATGACTGAGCAACTGAACTGAACTAAACTGACCCAAAGAAAGGCAATGCCAAAGAATGCTCGAACTACTGCACAATTGAACTCATCTCACACGCTAGTAAAGTAATGCCCGAAATTCTCCAAGCCAGGCTTCAGCAATACGTGAACCATGAACTTCCAGATGTTCAAGCTGGTTTTAGAAAAGGCAAAGGAACCGGAGACCAAATTGCCAGCATCCGTTGGATTATTGAAAAAGCATGAGAGTTCCAGAAAAACCTCTATTTCTGCTTTATTGACTAGGCCAAAGCCTTTGACTGTGTGGTCACAATAAACTGTGGAAAATTCTTCAAGAGATGGGAATGCCAGACTATCTGACCTGTGTGCAGGTCAGGAAGCAACAGTTAGAACTGGACATGGAACAGACTGGTTCCAAATAGGAAAAGGAGTACATCAAGGTTGTATATTGCCACCCTGTTTATTTTACTTATATGCAGAGTATATCATGAGAAACGCTCTGCTGGAAGAAGCACAAGCTGGAATCAAGATTGCCAGGAGAAATATCAATAACCTCAGATATGCAGATGACACCACCCTTATGGCAGAAAATGAAGAACTAAAGAGCCTCTTGATGAACGTGAAAGTAGAGAGTGAAAAAGTTGGCTTAAAGCTCAACATTCAGAAAACTAAGATCATGGCATCTGGTCCCATCACTTCATGGGAAATAGATGGGGAAACAGTGGAAACAGTGGCAGACTTTATTTTTGGGGGCTCCAAAATTACTGCAGGTGGTGATTGCAGCCATGAAATTAAAAGACGCTTACTCTTTGGAAGGAAAGTTATGACAGCATATTAAAAAGCAGAGACATTACTTTGTCAACAAAGGTCTGTCTAGTCAAGACTATGGTTTTTCCAGTGGTCATGTATGGATGTGAGAGTTGGACTATAAAGAAAGCTGAGCGCCAAAGAATAAATCCTTTTGAACTGTGGTGTTGGAGAAGACTCTTGAGAGTCCCTTGGACTGCAAGGAGATCCAACCAGTCCATCTTAAAGGAGATGAGTCCTGGGTGTTCATTGGAAGGACTGATGTTGAAGCTGAAACTCCAATACTTTGGCCACCTGATACAAAGAACTGACTCATTTGAAAAGACCCTGATGCTGGGAAAGACTGAGGGCAGGAAGAGAAGGGGATGACAGAGGATGAGATGGTTGGATGGCATCACCGACTAAATGGGCATGAGTTTGGGTGAACTCCAGGAGCTGGTGATGGACACAGAGGCCTGGCATGCTGTGGTTCATGGGGTCTCATGGAGTCAGACATGACTGAACAACTGAACTGAACTGATCCTAAGAACTATGCAATCAACAGGGAATGAGGGAAGAATTGCAAATCTGAATGTCAAGTTAAACATGGAACATGGATTAAATATGGAACATGGAAAACCGATTTCACTGCAACTCTATCAATGTGCAACCTAAGCAGCACAGAATTGGGGGTTAGAACACGCTCCTTTTGCCCCTTAGTAGTCAGTTGACCCTGAATGCATATTTTAACCTATCTGAATTTTCTTCCAAATTTTGAAAATCAGAGTAAAATAATGACACCTACTAAGCAGTGCTGATAGGTGGATCTGATAAGAACTTTACACTGATCTCCATCTTGGGAGCAAATCAGTGTCCTATCTGTGCTCCCCCTTTATTCTGATTCATTTCACAATGAATACACCAGGCACGGACTACAATGAAGTGCTGAGGATACAACAGCAAAACAAAAAAGAATGTCCCTGATGTCAAACAACTTTGACTCTAGAAGAGGAAGATAAACAAGTGAAATCAATGCTCAGGATAAATTCATGTAGTGGTAAGTACCCAAGGCATTAAATTAGGGTCTTGTGCCAGAAAGTAACTAGAGAAAGTGGGGGTAAATGTAATGTTTCAGATGGAATTGTAGGCATTATACTTTATTCTTTAGCCAGCACACTGTACCATACTAGATAGAAGCCCATGGATTTCTTTTTTTTTTTTTTTCGTCTAGATCCTACTTTAATTTTTTCCAGTTTTATTGAGATATGCTTGACATGTAACACTGTTTTAGTTTAAGGTATATAGGATAATGATTTAATACATGTATATATTGAAAAATAAGTACCACAATAAGTGTAGTTTACATTTGTGACTTCACCATACTGTACACTGTGTGCTTGCTTGTAGTGTCCAACTCTTTGCAACCCCATGGACTGCAGCCCACTAGGCTCCTCTGCTATGGAATTCTCCAGTCAAGAACACCGGAGTGGGTTGCCATTTCCTGCTCCAGGGGACCTTCCCAACCTAGGGTTGAAGCTGTGCCTCTTGCACCTGCTGCATTGGCGGGCGGATTCTTTACTGCTGCAGCCCCTGGGAAGTCCATGTTGTGCACTGTTGTTGCTCAGTCACTAAATCATGTCCGGCTCTTTGCAGCCTCACGGACTGCAACATACCATGCTCTTCTGTCCTCCACTATCTCCCGGAATTTGCTCAAATTCATGTCCACTGAATTGATGATGCTAACCATCTCATCCTCTGCTGTACATTACATCCCTAGAAACTTATAACTGGAAATTTGCACCCTTTGACCACCTAAGCCCCTTTCCCACACCCAGACCTCCTACTTCTGGCAACTGTCAATCTTTTTTGTTTTTATGACTTCATTTTTTCTTGACAACACATAGCATAATGCACTTAAGGTCCATCTATCTTGTCACAAATGGCAAGATTTCCTTCTTCTTATGACTGATTTTTTAAAAATTAAATTTGTTTATTTACATAAAATCACATTTTCTTTATCTGTATACCAATCCAATGACACTTAGGTTGTTTCTAAGACTTGGCTATTGTAAGCAGTGCTGATTATAATAGTGCTTCAGTGAACAAGGGGGTGCACATATCTGTTCAAGATAATGATTTAATTTCTTTTAGATGGGTACCAAGTGGAATTATTGGACCATGTGGTACTTCTATTTTTAATTTTTGCAGCTCTTCATACTGTTTCCTATACTGGCTGCAATAATTTACATTCCCACCAAAAATCCACAAGGGTTCTCTTTTCTCCGCATACTTACCAGCACTTGTTTTCTCTTGTCTTTTTGATGATAGCCATTTTAATCAGATGATAACTCATGGTTTGATACGCTGATGATTAGTGATGTTGGGCACATTTTCATATAGCTGTTGGCCATCTGTATGTCTCCTTTGGAAAAATGTCTATTTAGATCCTATGCTAAATTTTTAATCATTTGTTTCACTGTGGTTGTTGGTTTTTTTTTTTTTTTTTGCTATTGAATTACATGGATTCTTTATAAATTTTGGTCACTAAACCCTCATCAGATGTATGATTCACAAATAATGGGTTGTCTAAAACGTCCAGGATTTTCTGTAATATCTTATGGAAAAACCCAAATAAGTTTTTTGGCCAATCCAACATTTTATCCCATTTCATAGCCTGCTTTTTCATTTTGTTGATGATTTCCTTTGCTGTGTGGAAGCCTTAGAGTTTAACAGACATTTAGCTGTTTCCATTTTGTTATTACTATTTCATAGTACCTCAACATTAGGAAAGTTTATATAAATTTCCATTAGGTAACTTTCTAGGAGAAAAAGTGCTGAATCAAAAATAATATACAAATTGATAAACAATTGATAAACTGTGATAAATCTTACCATATTTTGCCAAAACCAGTAGAAAATTTGAATTCTTCCCCATGCTTTGGTTAACCCTGGAAATTTTAATCTTTTTAATTTGACAGCTTCATCCTGGAGTCAAGTGGGGCTTAGGAAGCATTACTACAAAGTTAGTGGAGGTGATGGAATTCCAGCTGAGCTATTTCAAATCCTAAAAGATGCTGCTGCTAACGTGCTGCACTCAACATGTCAGCAGATTTGGAAAACTCAGCAGTGGCCACCGGTATGGAAAAGGTCAGTTTTCATTTCAATCCCAAAGAAGAGCAATGACATAGAATGTTCGAACCACATACAATTACATTCATTTCACGTGCTACCAAGGTTATGCTCAAAATCCTTCAAGCTAGCCTTCAGCAGTACATGAACCAAGAACATTGAGATGTACATTCTGGGTTTCAAATAGGCAGGGGAACCAGAGATCAAAATGCCAACATTTGTTGGGTCATGGAGAAAGCAAGGGAATTCCAGAAAAACATCTACTTCTGCTTCATTGACTATGCAAAAGCCTTTGACTCTGGATCACAACAAACTGTGGCAAATTCTTAGAGATCAGATCACTTCACCTGTCTCTGGAGAAACCTGTATGTGGGCCAAGAAGCAACATGGAACCAGACATGGAAGAACAGACTGCTTCAAAATTGGGAAAGGAGTATGACAAGGCTGTATATTGTCACCCTGCTTGTTTAACTTCTATGCAAAGTACATCATTTGAAATGCCAGGCTGGATGAATCACAAGCTAGAATAAAGATTGCCAGGAATTATCAACAACCTCAGATATGCAGATGATGTCACTCTAATGGCAGAAAGTGAAGAGGAACTAAAGAGATTCTTGATGAGAGTGAAAGAGGACAGTAAAAAAAGCTGTCTTAAAACTCAACATTCAAAAAGTAATATCATGGCATCTGGTCCTATCACTTCATGGCAATAGAAGGGAAAATAGTGGAAGCAATTAGAGATTTTATTTTCTTGGGTTCCAAAATCACTGTGGATGGTGACTGCAGCCAAGAAATTAAAAGACACTTGCTCCTTGGAAGGAAAGCTATGACAAACCTACACAGTGTATTAAAAAGCAGAGATATCACTTTGCCAACAAAAGTCCATATAGTCAAAGTTATGGTTTTTCCAGTAGTCATGTACGGATATGAGAGCTGGACCATAAAGGTTGAACACTGATGCTTTTGAATTGTGGTGCTGGAGAAGAATCTTGAGAGTTCCTTGAACTCCAAGGAGATCAAACCAGTCAATCCTAGAGGAAATCAACCCTGAATATTTACTGGAAGGACTGATGCTGAAGTTGAAGCTCCAGTACTTTGACCACTTGATGCGAAGACCTGATTCATTGGAAAGACCCTGATGCTGGGAAATATTGAAGGCAAAAGGAGTAAAGGGTGGAACAGGATGAGATGTTTAAATAACATTACCTACTCAATGGACATGAATTTGAGCAAACTCTGTGAGATAGTGGAGGACAGAGGAGCCTGGTGTGCTGCAGTTCATGGGGTCACAACGTGTTGAACACAACTTAGTGACTGAACAACAACAATATCAATTAATTTGCATTTCTTTACAAACTGGGATTGAACAGCACTTTCTATTATTATTGGTTATTATATCATGTTATTTTGTTTTTAATACTTTTTCCAACTTCTATATTGAGTTACCCTCTTTTCCTTTTCTGATTTTGTAAAAAGTAGTTCATAAAATAAAGCTTTTGACCCATTGTCAGATACATATGTATGTTGAAAAACATTTTTTCCTGAATTTCTGCTTACCTTTTAATTTTGTATACCACTTTGTAGGTGAAAGTGGGTTTACATTGTGTCATAATATACTTGAACATTTTTGTTATGTTTTCTGGCTTTGGTGTCAAGTTTAGAAAAAGTTGTTTTCCCCATTATTCTATAAACCCACTCCTGCATTTTCTTCTGTTACTTTTTTTGGTTGTATATTTTGTATTTAAATTTCCAAGTTGCAGTATTCATTTTGGCATAAGTTATGCAATAAATATCCAGTTTTATTTTATATTTATGAATAGCATTTCAGTTGACTCAGTACCACTTATTTAATAATCCATTGTTTGGTACTAACTCGAAATCCCATCTTATCACATTCAAAATATATATTTGTAAAAATATTTATTTCTTCCTGCCTAGTTTTATGATAATTCCATACTGTTTTAATGATTGAAATGTGATATTTTCAGAAATATTTTCATTAACTACTAAAAACTCTCATAAACATTTGAAATAACCTGTTAACTTTTCAAATTAATACACATTTAAGAATTAAAACATTGGGAGGCTTAAAATATGTATACTGAAAAGCATAGATGGTTCAGAAACATACATATCAATTTACCAAATGATAATAGTGTTATCAGAAGTCAGGACAAACAGCATAGTTTTCAACAAATTATTCTAAGATCATTGGCTTTACAACTGGAAAAAAAAGGAAGTTTGATTCCTACTTCATTCCATATACAAAAACAAACTGCAAGTATATTAGCAATTTATAAATTCTCATAAACATAGACATCCTGGATAAATATAATTAAATGTTATCTTTAGGAGGAAGGCAATCATCATGAAACAAAATCCATAAACTATGAAGAAAATTAACATAGTTCAGTTCAGTTCACTCAGTCGTGTCCGACTCTTTGCAACCCCATGGACTGCAGCATGCCAGGCCTCTCATCCATCAACAACTCCCAGAGTCCACTCAAACTCATGCCCATTGAATCAGTGATGCCATCCAACCATCTCATCCTCTGTCATCCCCTTCTCCTCCTGCCCTCAATCTTTCCCAGCATCAGGGTCTTTGCAAACGAGTCAGCTCTTTGCATTAGGTGGCCAAAGTACTGGAGTTTCAGCTTCAACATCAGTCCTTCCAATGAATATCCAGGACTGATCTCCTTTAGAATGGACTGGTTGGATCTCCCTGCAGTCCAAGGGACTCTCAAGAGTCTTCTCCAACACCACAGTTCAAAAGCATCAATTCTTCGGTGTTCAGCTTTCTTTATAGCCCAACTCTCACTCCATACATGACTACTGGAAAAACCATAGCCTTGACTAGACAGACCTTTGTTGGCAATGTCTCTGCTTTTTAATGTGTTGTCTAGGTTGTTCATAACTTTTCTTCCAAGGAGCCAGGATCTTTTAATTTCATGGCTGCAGTCACCATCTGTAGTGATTTTAGAGCCCCAAAATAAAGTATGTCACTGTTTTCATTGTTTCCCCATCTATTTGCCATGAAGTGATGGGACCAGATGCCATGATCTTAGTTTTCTGAATGTTGAGCTTTAAGCCAACTTTTTCACTCTGCTCTTTCACTTTCAAGAGGCTCTTTAGTTCTTCTTCACTTTCTGCCATAAGGGTGGTGTCATCTGCATATCTGAGGTTATTGATATTTCTCCCGGCAATCTTGATTTCAGCTTGTGCTTCATCCAGCCCAGTGTTTCTCATGATGTACTCTGCATAGAAGTTAAATAAGCAGGGTAACAACATACAGCCTTGACATACTCCTTTCCAATTTGGAACCAGTCTGTTGTTCCATGTCCAGTTCTAAGTGTTGCTTCCTGATCTGCATATAGGTTTCTCAAGAGGAAGGTCAGAGAGTCTGATATTCCCATCTCTTTCAGAATTTTCCACAGTTTGTTGTGATCCACACAGTCAAAGGCTTTGGCACAGTCAATAAAGCAGAA
This sequence comes from Bos mutus, assembly GCF_027580195.1. Taxonomy (NCBI): domain Eukaryota; kingdom Metazoa; phylum Chordata; class Mammalia; order Artiodactyla; family Bovidae; genus Bos; species Bos mutus. The sequence continues at coordinate 67,392,204 of NC_091619.1, read as the reverse complement.
GTACATTTTTCTGGAACTCTTTTGCTTTTTCAATAATCCAACGGATGTTGGAAATTTGATCTCTTGTTCCTCTGCCTTTTCTAAATCCAGCTTGAACATCTGGAAGTTCATGGTTCATGTACTGTTGAAGCCTGGTTGTCTTGGAGAATTTTGAGCATTACTTTACTAGCATGTGAGATGAGTGCAATTGTGTGGTAGTTTGAACATTCTTTGGCATTGCCTTTCTTTGGGATTGAAATGAAAACTGACCTTTTCGAGTCTTGTGGCCACTGCTGAGTTTTCCTGATTTACTGGCATATTGAGTGCAGCACTTTCACAGAATCATCTTCCAGGATTTGACATAGCTCAAATGGAATTTCATCATCTTTCAGAATTTGAAATAGCTCAACTGGAATCTCATCACCTCCACTAGCTTTGTTTTAGTGATGCTTCCTAAGGCCCACTTGACTTCACATTCCAGGATGTCTGGCTCTAGGTGAGTGATCACACTGTCATGATTATCTGGATCATGAAAATCTTTTTTGTACAGTTCTTCTGTGTATTCTTGCCACCTCTTCTTAATATCTTCTGCTTCTGTTAGGTCCATATCATTTCTGTCCTTTATTGTACCCATCTTTGCATGAAATGTTCCCTTGGTATCTCTAAGTTTCTTGAAGAGATTCTAGTCTTTCCCATTCTATTGTTTTCCTCTATTTCTTTGCATTGATCACTGAGGAAGGCTTTCTTATCTCTCCTTGCTATTCTTTCGAACTCTGCATTCAAGTGGATATATCTTTCCTTTTCTCCTTTGCCTTTCACTTCTCTTGTTTTCTCAGGTATTTGTAAGGCCTTGTCAGACAACCATTTTGCCTTTTTACATTTCTTTTTCTTGAGGATGGTTTTGATCACTGCCTCTTGTACAATGTTCATATGTACCTCCGTCCATAGTTCTTCAGGCACTCTATCAGATCTAATCCCTTGAATCTATTTGTCACTTTCACTGTATAATTATAAGGGATTTGATTTAAATCATACCTGAATGGTCTAGTGGTTTTCCCTACTTTCTTCAATTTAATCCTAAATTTGGCAATAAGGAGAAAATCTAGAAACTATGAAGAAAATTAACAAAATCAATTCTTAAAATTATAAATACAGATTTTTAATGGCTCCATTATATTTTATTAAATACAATGGCCACAATTTATTACCATCCACATATTATTAGATATCTGTAGAGTTTCCAATATATTATTATTACAAATAATACTTTAAAGAACATATCAGTGTTACTCTAGGATTGTCTCTGAATGATCTTTAATATACTGAAATTTATGGTATCCCACTTTTGTTGAAAATAAGTGGGTCATTGGCTTAAGTCCAGGAAACACTGTTACAGAAGCCCTTTTAAAGATAGCCTATTTTAAAGAACTAGTGATTTAGAGATCTGTGTGATCTTTTTACCACCTGGTGCTTTCTTTGTCCTTCATAGTGTGAAGGTTTTGTTGGCAATGTCTAGGATTTTTTGAGTTACTGAGGCTAAGAATTACCACCCTGTCTGAGAATTTAGTTGTCTCTAATAGGCAATGAGGACCTTTGTAGACATCAACTTACATATTGTAAACTCAACCTGACATGATTAATCATGTCACTCAACCTCACCCAAATTTCTGGTTTCTCTTAATTGCCCATAATAATTCTACCCTGTATTTTGTTAACACTTTCCTAACCTTATTTTTTTAGTCTGTTTTATATCTTGGAATATAAGCTCTACAGTTATAATTGGGTGACATGGGAACACAAGAGAAATATTCTGAGCCTTGTTTTTGCTGTTTCTGGTGGTAGAGAGAGCAGTTGTTTCTTTGTTTTTTTTTTTTACCCTTTCATTACCAACTTTTATAGAAACTGAATTGGTTATGAAGAACCAGGAGATCGAATAAAAACTCAGGTATTACTAGAAAAGAAAAGGACCAATGAGAAAGGAGAATTTTTTTTCCTAAAAATGTGGGTTTCTGTTTTGTTTTTTATAAAGAAGAAATAGAAAACTTACTTTCAGAACTGCAGATGGTGACTGCAGCCATGAAATTAAAAGATGCTTACTTGGAAGGAAAGTTATGACCAACCTTGATAGCATATTGAAAAGCAGAGACATTACTTTGCCAACAAAGGTCTGTCTAGTCAAGGCTATGGTTTTTCCAATGGTCATGTATGGATGTGAGAGTTGGACTGTGAAGAAAGCTGAGCACCAAAGAATTGATGCTTTTGAACGGTGGTTTTGGAGAAGACTCTTGAGAGTCCCTTGGACTGCAAGGAGATCCAACCAGACCATTCTGAAGGAGATCAGCCCTGGGATTTCTTTGGAAGGAATGATGCTAAAGCTGAAACTCCAGTACTTTGGCCACCTCATGCGAAGAGTTGATTCATTGGAAAAGACCCTGATGCTGGGAGGGATTCGGGGCAGGAGGAGAAGAGGATGACAGAGGATGAGATGGCTGGATGGCCTCACTGACTCGATGAACGTGAGTCTGAGTGAACTCCGTTGGTGATAGACAGGGAGGCCTGGCGTGCTGTGATTCATGGGGTTGCAGTGTCGGACATGACTGAGCGACTGAACTGACTGACTTTCAGAAATGAAAACTTTTGTTATGATTAACATTAGAAAGGAATTTTATGGAAGATTCTTTCTTGTTTGTTTCAGCTTCAGGGTCATTGTCAGCAGCAGGCTAGTTATCTTGAAAAGTCCACCTGCCACTCATTGAAGACATTCAAGGTGTGCCCCTCACTTTGAAAGGTGGAATGGTTTATCCGTAGACACTGTGACAAAAACAATTCTAACTACTGTGCCATCTAGCTTTTTAGCAGCTACTCAGATCTCAGCCTTCCAATAGCTCATTTCATACAGCATTTTAAAATATGACTTCTCATAAAGCTCACTGGTCCAATTTATCCATCACAATTATATTTTTTACTAACCAGGTCTTCATGTATTTTAATAAAATTCTGCAGAATGATGACATCTTGTCTAAATCAAATAATATGAAATATCCCACCTATTTATAAACTGTCTCTGGGTAAAAGAAGACGGAAGCCCTATTTTATGAATTTCAGTCCTCTTATGAAGTCTTAAGTAGGACTAATGCAAAAATGACTTCCACATTCCAGCTTAGACAATAAAATCAGCAAGGTGGCCATACTCACTCATTGGGGGTGCCCTTCTGGCCACAAAAGTAGCCCTGGCTGTCTGTAGGATAGGCCACTCTTCTGGGGTCACCATTGACCCAGGCTGTAGGAACAAGAAAAGACAAAACAATCAGCAACAGCTGGCTAAAGGCAGTCTGATTTGAGAAATTAGAATGCACCACTGCAACACACTAACCTCTCCCCTCAGTCACAAAAGATTATTGATTTTCTTCAAAGAGTAATTTCTTAATGAAAAGCAAAATAAAATACGGATGAATCAGTCAGAAAGCACATTTATTATTCTCTCAGGATTCATCTGGGTTGTAGCCAAAGCATGAGGTAACACACTTAGAAAATGACATTTATTAAAATGTGAATTAGAGGGCACACTACAAATGCTTGGCTGGCAAGAAGTCACTTTTGCTAGGACTCAAAATGAAATGATTTCATATCAGAGCTAATAAATCTACAGTAAATATTATGATGTAATTCTTTTAGGTTATACATAAGTGAAGCCCATTTCAAAATTTCCAGAAATGAAACTATAATGCCCAGTTCAAATTGGCTAGTTCTTTATGATCTGTTATGACACTATAAAGGCAAACAGTAGCAACTTTTGAAGTAACACACAATAAAAATTCAGTATACATTTTGTCTAATAATCTCAAACTGCCTATAAATATCCAGTGTTTTCAAACTTCATGAAATTGAAGACTTGATTCTGTTTTCTTTGAAGATGCTAGGTAGGGTCATATAAATTCATCATCCTTATTTTCTAAGAATTATACACTTGCCAGCTGTATTAGAGAACCACACAAAGTAATATATGGTAGCTAAATTGGGAGATACTCTAATTCTAACTGAATGCTTGTAATTTCTCTAATTCGATTAATGCAATTCTATGTGGCAACCTGAAAATGAAAGTGTTAGTCGTTCAGTCATGTACAACTCTGTGTGACCCCCACGGACTGTAGTCCATCAGGCTCCTCTGTCATGGAATTCTCCAAGGAAAAAATATTGGAGCGGGTAGCCATTCCATTCTCTAGGAGATCTTCCAACCCAGGGATCAAACCCAGGTTTCCCATAATGCAGGCAGGTTCTTTACCATCTGAGCCACTTTCTATCTCCCTAGGAACTTTCCTGGGTTGGGAAGATCCCCTGGAGAAGGCAATGGCTACCCACTCCAGTATTCTTGCCTAGAGAATCCCAGGGACAGAGGAGCCTGGTGGGCTACAGTCCATGAGGTCGCAAAGAGTCGGACACGACTGAGCAACCAACACTTTCACGTGGCACGAAAGTTTGTGGGAGGATGAAACCATGTACATGTATGGCTGAGTTTCTTTGCTGTTCACCTGAAACTATCGCAACATTTTTATCAGTTATACTCCCAATATAAAATAAAAAGTTAAAAAATTCCAGTTCCTAAAAATTTGGAAGATGCATTGGTCACCGAACGTTTGCCTCTGCATATGGAAAACCTATCTCTTTGTCCTTTGCTTCTTTTAACATTTGCCTAGCTATCTCCTTACCCACATTGAAGGATTTGACAGTTCATGTTACAATTCAATCACTCATATATACATGGCCTGTGTGACTTGGAAAGATAAAAATAAATCAATTCTGAATGAGAATTTTAATATGGAAAAGAAATTTTTCTCAATTTTTATCATCCATCCAAGCCTTTCCTTTTAGTATCCAAGCACCCAGAAAAGTCTCCATTATCTAATTCTTTCTCCAGTGTCATAGAGACTAAATCAGTTTCATCTTCTAAATACCTTCTTACAAAATCTGACTCATTCAGGCACTCCTCTCCCATCTTCATTTCCCAGAATAAAGAAAGTAGATTATAAGTAAGGCATTTAAATGACAACTAAGTGTTCAATGTACAATGTCTCTAGACACTGTTTTATTAAATTCTGTTTTTATAACTTAGTTTGTCAGATACCTAAGAGATCTAATTTTACAAACTCTATTTTCTGTAATATATTTCTTTAAACTTTATCCCCAAATGTTTGAGTCCTTTTTTATACACTTAATTCAAAATGGGCACCTAAAGAACCATTTCATCCTCTGTCGTCCCCTTCTCCTCCTGCCTTCAAACTTTCCCAGCATCAGGGTCTTTTCCAATGAATCAGTTCTTCGCCTCAGGATGAGATAGTTGGATGGCATCACTGACTCAATGGACAAGAATTTGAGCAAGCTCTGGGAGTTGGTGATGGACAGGAAAGCCTGGCACACTGAATTCCATGGGGTCTTAAAGAGTCAGACACGATGGAGCGACTGAACTGAACTGAAAGGAGCATTTGGATTGCAACATTTGCTGCTTAATATTTTTACGACCCTGAAAAAGTCACTGAAATGTTTTAGTCTTGGCTTTCTCATTTGTTACTAAAAATGGTTACAGTAAGACCCGATCCCAAAGAATGTTGAGAATATGAAAGAAGATAAAGTGGAATGCCTAATGTGGTACTAGGCATACAACACGGACCTAATAATGCAAGTTCCTGTCTTACTTGGATTTCATGGAAACCAAACACTCATGCAGGTAGCTAATTTGCAAAGTGATTTTAGTTGAGTGAAAGTGAAGAGAGTGAGACAGGGAAGGGAACAAAGTCAATAAATGGCATGTTAATGAGTGGGATAATGTCGTGAGTGAGGTGACTCCGTGCTGCTGGGAACCTTCTCGGGAACCATACAGAAGAACGTCAGCCCATGCCGCCATGTCGGTGGGCATGAGGAAACTATCCGCCATAGTGGCAAGCAAACTTAGACGGACTGAGGGGTTGAGGGGTTGTGGTAACACCTGCAGTAGTTGTTGTTTTTTATCATCCTCAGTCATCCGATTAAAGAAATTACTAAATGATCTCTGTATGTCCTGTTCAGTTAAGTTCAGTTCAGTCGCTCAGTCGTGTCTGACTCTTTGCAACCCCATGAATCGCAGCACGCTAGGCTTTTCTGTCCATCACCAACTCCCGGAGTTCACTCAGACTCACGTCCGTCGAGTCAGTGATGCCATCCAGCCATCTCATCCTCTGTTGTCCCCTTCTCCTCCTGCCCCCAATCCCTCCCAGCATCAGAGTCTTTTCCAATGAGTCAACTTTTCGCATGAGGTGGCCAAAGTACTGGAGTTTCAGCTTTAGCATCATTCCTTTCAAAGAAATCCCAGGGCTGATCTCCTTCAGAATGGTCTGGTTGGATCTCCTTGCAGTCCAAGGGACTCTCAAGAGTCTTCTCCAACACCACAGTTCAAAAGCATCAATTCTTCGGCGCTCAGCCTTCTTCACAGTCCAACTCTCACATCCATACATGACCACAGGACACACCATAGCCTTGACTAGATGGATCTTTGTTGGCAAAGTAATGTCTCTGCTTTTCAATATGCTATCTAGGTTGGACATAATTTTCCTTCCAAGGAGTAAGCGTCTTTTAATTTCATGGCTGCAGTCATGAAAATGCAGTCACCATCTGCAGTGATTTTGGAGCCCAGAAAAATAAAGTCTGACACTGTTTCCACTGTTTCCCCATCTATTTCCCATGAAGTGATGGGGCCGGATGCCATGATCTTCGTTTTCTGAATGTTGAGCTTTAAGCCAACTTTTTCACTCTCCTCTTTCACTTTCATCAAGAGGCTTTTTAGTTCCTCTTCACTTTCTGCCATAAGGGTGGCATCATCTGCATATCTGAGGTTATTGATATTTCTCCCGGCAATCTTGATTCCAGCTTGTGTTTCTTCCAGTCCAGCATTTCTCATGATGTACTCTGCATATAAGTTAAATAAGTACAGTGACAATATACAGCCTTGACATACTCATTTTCCTATTTGGAACCAGTCTGTTGTTCCATGTCCAGTTCTAACTGTTGCTTCCTGACCTACATACAGATTTCTCAAGAGGCAGGTCAGGTGGTCCTGTACTAGAAGTCAATACCAGTTTAGTTTATGTCAGAGTTCTCAACAAACACATGAAAATGAGAGAATAAGGTCTATAGAAGACTTGGAGACGAGGTGAGACCTGGGAAAGACTGGAAAATGACTAGGATTTGAGAAGGAATTGGGAAGGTGCCCAGGAGTGGGGAGGGAATTATAGATTGATGAAACAGTGTCATAATAAGAGGCTTCAATTTATTAAATGCTTACATATGTCAAGTATTATGCTAAATGTATTACATCCATTTCTCATTTGAGTCTCACCATAGCCTGTGAAGTGGACATTATTTTCCCTTCAATTATTTGCAGCTCAGAGTTTTATTTACTCTTAAGATCACTCAGGTTTTAAGCAGCATAAACAGGGCTTGAACTTAGGAGTGTTGCTCTCTAGGGCTCACGCTTTAAACATTAGATTATAGTCACTACACTGCTGCCTACTAAAGGGTAGATTAGGAGAGAGCTTGTTAACAGTGGGAAACAACAAGATATCAGCATAATGAGGATCAGCAGTATGTTAGACACATATGGTAGGAAAGGAGATAACACAGGTAATTTTGGAGCCTCTGCCATCTGTACAAAAGAGCTTTGTACTTGGCAGGAGAAAGCATCTGGCTGACAGGGATCTGATGCCCAGGGACGATGGAGGAAAAGATGAAGATGGAAGTGTCAAGGGAAGAGTTTTCCTTGATTTTGTAGTTTTGAATTACTAAGTGGCTGCTACACCTCTCCATGCAGCCTCTAGCACAGAAGTGTTGCTGCAGATGCTCTGTTTTTGAGCTAGAACATCGAGACTTTGAGCTGAAAGTTGCAAGGGTCAGTTCAAACAAGTCACGTCAATCAAGGATATCTAGTTCTCTCTCTCTCTCTTTAAGTCTTTATGAATTTACTACAATATTTCGTGTTTTATGCTTTGGTGTTTTGGCTGTGAAGCATGCAGGATCTTAGCTTGCTGACCAGGGGTTGAACCTGCAGCCCCTGCATTGGAAGGCAAAGTCTTATCCATTGGATTACAAGGAAAGTCCCTCTAGTTCTCTTGGTCTTCTTCATTAAGTCCACATCTCTCCACACTTCCACTGGAGGAATATGGTGGGGGAAAAAAAGAGGCGGGAAAAGGAAATATGCAGTAGCAGTTATTCTGTCCCTTAGTAAAGCAAGGGGCTTCTCACATTTTACTCCCTTTCTTGGAATTTCTCTATTCATGGAAATTCTAGAACTGTGCTGTCCAATATGAATAGCTACTAACCACATGTCTACTTCACACACAAATGTGGCTTATCTGAAGCGAGCCATACTATAACTGTGAAATATATTTCAGGTTTTAAAGACAGTATGAACAACAACAAAAAAGAATGTAACTATCTCATTAATACTATTTATTTTGATTATATTTGAAATTATAATATTTGGTTATGGTTAATTTTTAAAGGTATATTATTATAACTAATTTCATCTATTTCTTTTTACTCCCGTAAATGTAGCTACTAGGAAATTTAACATTACATATATGACTCGCTTGAGTTTCTCCAGGATAGATCTGTTTTAGAATATTTCCCCACAAACATCAGGGCTTCTCATATAAGGTAATTAATAATGCCATAGCATCATGGCTATGTGAGTCCTTCTCAATCCCATCATACTCAGCACATCCTTTTTATAACAAATATTTGACAATGTTCCTTTTATAAAAATCTTGAAATAATATTTATAAAACATAACTTATCTACCACAAATTCTTTTAAAAACAATAACATGTACTAACTGTAATGTAAATGATAAATTAAAAATTAATTTAAAATTAAACAGTATGCATATAAATATGCAAATGCTCACATGTAACTAAACTAGAAGACACAATGGAATAGTCAGATGCTTGTACGTATAGATAGAATCATTGAATATAACGGTTATAATTGCAGGAGGATTCAAGCAATTGTGTAGGAGATTCAAATACTACAAGTGGTGTTATTAGTCATATGATTTTCCTAAATGAACAAATTTTATTAAATTGCAACAAAAAATATAATCTTTCTTCAAATTCTCTTGCTGCTACTGCTGCTAAGTCACTTCAGTAGTGTCCGACTCTGTGCGACCCCATAGACGGCAGCCCACCAGGCTCCTCTGTCCCTGGGATTCTCCAGGCAAGAATACTGGAGTGGGTTGCCATTTCCTTCTCAATGCATGAAAGTGAAAAGTGAAAATGAAGTCGCTCAGTCGTCCCCGACTCTTAGCGACACCAAGGACTGCAGCCTACCAGGCTCCTCCGTCCATGGGATTTTCCAGGCAAGAGTACTGGAGTGGGGTGCCATTGCCTTCTCCGTCAAATTCTCTTGGTAGATATTAAAATCACACAAAAATAAAAATGTGTGATTTTAAAACAGAAGTTCTAGATTCAAGTATTTAAAAGCAAATTGTCACCTACATAAGTGGGACATGGGAAAGTTGGCAGGAAGTGCAGAATTGTCCTATATATTTCCAGGCTTCTATCTTCCCTGTCTCCCACCCACCCAACCATCCTCTCATTGCTGCTGCTGCTAAGTCACTTTAGTTGTGTTCAACTCTATGCAACCCCATAGATGGCAGCCCACCAGGCTCCCCTGTCTCTGAGATTCTCCAGGCAAGAACACTGGAGTGAGTTGCCATTTCCTTCTCCAATGCAGGAAAGTGAAAAATGAAAGTGAAGTCGCTCATGTCCGACTCTTTGTGACCCCATGGACCGTAGCCTACCAGGCTCCTCCATCCATGGGATTTTCCAGGCAAGAGTACTGGAGTGGGGTGCCATTGCCTTCTCTGCACTCTCTCATTAAAAGATAGTAATACTTCCAAAACATTGTAACAATCAAAAACCAATTTTCCCAAAGACCTCCTATGCAGTGGTATTGCTCCAGTTGAGAATCACTGATTTAGATGTTCACTCACATTCTGAAAAATCTAAAATATATGTATAAATTTCACAGTATTTTCTCCCAGATTTTGGGGGGATATGCTCTCATGGAGTTATTATAATTTAATCCCATGTACTTGTAAAAAATTCACTTATTTTTTTATAGTCCACATATAAGAGATACAGTATTTATCTTTCTCTGTCTGATCTATTTAACTAAACATAATTCCCTCCAAGTTCATCCTTGGTGTTGCAAATGGTGAAATTTTTACTCTATTTTATGGCTGAGTACTATTCCAGTGTATGTATTTGTGTATGCACACACAAACACACACACACAGACACCACATCTTCTTTGTCCAGTCATCTATTGTTGGGCATTTAGGTTACTTCCATTATCTTGGCAATTTATAAATAATGCTGCTATGAAGACTGCAGTACACATGTCTTTTCAAATTAGTGTTTTGTTTCTTTGAAGTGGGATTTCAGGGTCATATGGTAGTTGTATCTTTTGTTCTTTTGAGAAACCTCTGTTCTGTTTTCCATAGTGGTTGCACCAATTTAAAATTCCACTAACAGTGTACAAGGGTACCCTTTTCTCTGAATCCTCACCATTTGTTATTTGTGTTCTTTTTTGAAAATATTTGTTTTTAAAGGTATGAGGTGATACCTAGTTGTAGTTTTAATTTGCAATTCTCTGATGATTAACAATGTTGATCATCTTTTCAAGTGCCTGTTGGCCATCAGTGTGTATTCTTTAAAAAAATGTATATTTTAAAATTTGTATAGAAGGAGAAAATACTTCAAATAGCCAACGCAATCTTGAGAAAGAAGAACAGAGCTGAAGGAACCATGCTTCGTAAGTTCAGACTATACAACAAAGCTACAGTAATCAAAACACTGTGGTATTGGTTTAAAAATAAAAAGACACATAGAACAATGGAGCAGAATAGAAAGTCCAGAGACAAACACACATTTATACCCAATGTACAGGAAAGGAGGCAGAAATACATAATGGAGAAAAGACAATTTCTTCAGTAGGTGGTATTGGGAAAACTGGAGACCTAGATGCAAAAGAATGAAATCAAAACATCCTCTAACACAATATACAAAAATAATCTTAAAATGGATTAAAGACCTATATGTAAGATTAGTTCAGTTCAGTTCAGTCACTCAGTTGTGTTTGACTCCTAGTGACCCCATGGACTGTAGCACGCCAGGCCTCCCTGTGCATCACCAACTCCCAGAGTTTACTCAAACTCACGCCCATTGAGTTGGTGATGCCATCCAAACATTTTATCCTCTGTAGTCCCCTTCTTCTCCTGCCTTCAATCTTTCCAAGCATCCAGATCTTTTCAAACGAGTCACTTCTTCACATCAGGTGGCCAAAGTATTAGAGTTTCAGCTTCAACATCAGTCCTTTCAGTAAACACTCAGGACTGATCTCCATTAGGATGGACTGGTTGGATCTCCTTGCAGTCCAAGGGACTCTCAAGAGTCTTCTCCAACACCACAGTTCAAAAGCATCAATTCTTCTGTGCTCAGCTTTCTTTATAGTCCAACTATCACATCCATACATGACTACTGAAAAGATCATAGCCTTGACTAGATGGACCTTTGTTGGCAAAGTAATGTCTCTGCTTTTTAATATGTTGTCTATGTTAGTCATAACTTTTTTTCCAAGGAGCAAACGTCTTTGAATTTCATGACTGCAGTCACCATCTGCAGTGATTTTGGAGTCCCCCAAAATAAAGTCTGCCACTGTTTCCATTTTTTCCCAGTTATTTGCTATGAAGTGATGGGACAGGATGCCATGATCTTTTGAGTTTTAAGCCAACTTTTCCCACTCTCCTCTTTCACTTTCATCAAGAGGCTCTTTAGTTCTTCTTCACTTTCTGCCAAAGGGTGGTGTCATCTGCATATCTGAGTTTATTGCTATTTCTCCCGGCAATCTTGATACCAGCTTGTGCTTCATCCAGCCCAGCGTCTCTCATGAGGTATTCTGCATAGAACTTAAATAAGCAGGGTGACAATATACAGCCTTGATGTACTCCTTTCCTGATTTGGAACGAGTCTATTGTTCCATATCCAGTTCTAACTGTTGCTTCCTGACATGCATACAGATTTCTTAGGAGGCAGGTCAGGTGTTCTGGTATCCCCATCTCTTTAAGAATTTTCCATGGTTTGTTGTGATCCACAGAGTCTAAGGCTTTGGCATAGTCAATAAAGCAGAAGTACATGTTTTTCTGGGACTCTCGCTTTTTTGATGATCCAACAGATGTTGGCAATTTGATCTCTGGTTCCTATACCTTTTTAAATCCAGCTTGAACATCTGGAAGTTCATGGTTCACATACTGTTGAAGCCTGGCTTGGAGAATTTTGATCATTTCTTTGCTAGTGTGTGGGATGAGTGCAATTGTGCAGTAGTTTCAGCATTCTTTGGCATTGCCTTTCTTTGGGATTGAAATGAAAACTGACCTTTTCCAGTCTTGTGGCCACCGCTGAGTTTTCCAAATTTGCTGGCATATAAGGCCCAAGTCCAGTTAGTCAACTCTTTTCCATTTGGCTTCTCTCTCTGGATTTGGGGAACTCCTTCCTCCTTTGCCCTTTCAGGTCTAGAGGTAACAACGATTCTATTGTAGCTAGCCTCTGGGTTCTGAACCAGCTCTTCTTTTCCTTAACTCTGCTCATACCTTTGTAAATAGTTCTTTATTGAACTCGCTGCAATTATCTCATGTGAGTATAACATCTATTTGCTGCTAGGCTTCTTCTATATTCTAGAAAACAGCAGCCCAACCTTGAAAGATATTGCTTCTAGGTGGTGTATTAACTGGGTCTTTCATAGGGTATTTTGTTCCATAAGGCTGGCTATTCTGGTTGACTGAGTTGAGTGTTGGTCACCCACTCCTGACAAATCTGTCACATTAGCATTGCTCTGATCCAGGTCAGTGTAAATAAAAATCTATGTTATCCAAAATCCACATACAGTCTTCATTCCTGTTGTCATGATTACTTTTTCACAAAAATCATTGAACAAGTACTTTTCTATCTGGTTATTGAAAACTATCTCTATAGAGGGGTCTAAGCAGCCACATGAGACCTAGGTATCTTCATATTCTGAGTGTATTTGGAGGTCAGTACTTCTAATATTTCTTAAGCTTTCCTGCCATTGGTTGTCCAATATTTTTTCTTTTCCAGTTTGTGATAATGTAGTCAAACCACTGGTCTCTGTCTATGAATAGATAAGCAATTCAGTTCATGTCTTCTTTCAGTCAAAGTAGATAATCAGAAAAATGCCTCCTGATCAGTGCCAACAGATCCTCCATAACTATCCATAAATATGTTGATTTTTTTCTTTAGTTAAATAATCACAGGGACCTTTCCATGAGCCATGGGTTTGTGTTGAAGCTATGCCTCAGGAGTCAACACACTATTATATTGAGCAATTTTCTTATGTAACTTCCTTGTGCCTTCATGACCTTCTCCAGCATTGTATGGATATAGCACATCTACTCAATAATGGAGTGCAATATTGGGCACAGCCAACTTTAGGCTTGATGGATCAGATAACATTCAGTTCCCTGATGGGTTCTCATGTCATTAGGTGATTATTCAAGGTTCAGAAGCTACCTCTCAAAAGAATAACAGTTATTTGCTAAAAGGATATGAATTTTCTCCAAAGTCATAGGAACCTCTGTGATCCTCTAATAGGCATTTGCCACAGTTGACATATAACATCCTGCTCTCTGATGGATATTTTAAGTACCATTGAGTCCACTCTGCCATACAGACCTAGTGGCAGACCTGCTAGTACAGTAACCTGGATTATCTGAAAAGCACTTTATTTCTTGGGGCAGCCATTAAATGCTGTGTCTCTTTTTTTGATAACAGACAGTGCAAGGTACAGCAGCTTATCTTTTACTTTGGAGGAGATATCACTACCCGACCCTCAAATCTTCATTGAAGGACTCCTGTATTTTCATGAGATTTATCTCCCTTCCATTAGCACACATTATGTCTTTGTAAGACATCTGGATTGCATGCCATCCAGTACTCTCCAGATCTTATGAGCATGATGCCATCAGTGTAAGGGATTTGTGTGGTATCCTGTGAAGTAAGATATTATTCAAACCGTGCAGACTGAACTGTGACAAAGAGCTAGGGGGCCATATAACTTTGCAGGGAGACAGTGAGGATGCAGCACTATCCCTACCAGGTGAAGGCAAATGCTCCCGGTGTTTTATACTTACTGGGAAAGCTTTTGTGAAAGCTTTTGTTATCAATAGACCAGTTGCTGCATCCAAGCTGACAGAAGCTGCTTTGATTTATTCTAGTAGAGAGATGACAACTTTAACAGTAGCTAAAATTAAGGCCATGACTTGGTTAAGCTTAAGCAAATCCATTATCGTTCTTCAGAAACCAGCTTCCCTCTTCACTGGCCAAACAGGGTGATATATAGTTTCCTTAGGGAGAATGTGCTAATTATTCATTAGTGTTATACTAAGTATGAATGTGTTCATCTCTATATTTTCAGAGTCTTTGCGTGCCTATCACATAGTAAGGCCAAATGAATGAATGAATGATAGTTAATAGAAATTTGATGACTGACAATTCAATATAGATGAATGAATGGGAGTTTGACTGTATTCTAGACTTACTTTAAGATAAAGCTTTCCGTGTTAACTTTTATAATATTGCTTCTGTTTTATGTTTTGGTTTTCTGGGCATGAGACATGTGGGGTCCTAGGTCCCCGGCCAGGGATCAAACCTGCACCCTCTACACTGCAAGGTGAAGTCGTAATCCCTGGATCACCAGGAAAATCCCTCTGTTAACTTTTTAAAATAATAAGGTAAATAGGTATCAGATACTGTATGATTGGTTAGATAGGCCCTAAGGAATATTGTAAATCAAGTTGCAGGCTCCACGTATTAAATCATATAGTGAAGCAACAAAAAATAATTAAATCCAAGCTGTTGTAGCTATGAGTTTAAAACATGACAAAACAAATCAAATTGAAACTAAAATTAAAGTATTGTGAATATTTAGGTGGAAGGAGAGAAAGATTTAACTGCTTCCTTTAAGTATATAAAAGATTTTAAAAGCTATATGGGAGTTAATTATCTATTGTTGCATAGGAAATTACTCCCAAACTTGGCAAGGTAAAATAAACATTCTTTAAATTAAAAAAATTTTTTTAAATTTTATTTATTTTAGGCTGTGCTAGACCTTTGTTGCTGCATGAGCTTTCTCTACTTACAGCAAGCAGGGGCAACTTTCAAGTAGTGGTGTGCAGGCTGCTCATTGGGGTGGCTTCTCCTATTGCAGAGCACAGGCTCTACAGCACAGGCTCAGTAGTTGGGTGCATGGAGCTTAGTTGCCCTGTGGCATGTGGAATCTTCCCAGACCAGGGATTCAAACCCATGTTCACTGCATTGGCAAGCAGATGGTTAACCACTCAGTCACCAGAAAATCCCTCAAATAAACATTTCTTATCTCACAGTTTCTGTGGTCAGAAATTGGGAATAGCTTAAAGTTGGAGAGCTCTGGCTCTGAGTTCTTCATGAATTAGCAGTCAAGATGTAAGCCAAAGTCACAATCAGCTGAAGCCTTGACTGTGGTCAGGGATTAGCCTTCTAGATGGTTCCCTTGCATGGATGTTAGCAGGAAGCTTCAGTTCTCACTGACTGATGACAGTAATGTGGGCTTTATCTGTAGGACTGTCTGAGTGTCCTCATGTCATGTCATATGGCTTCCCATAGAGCTACTGATCTAAAGGGAGAGAGGAAGAGCAAAGAGAAAGCTGCATGCCTTTTATGACCTATTCTTGGAAGTCACCAAATGTATTCTGTCACATTCTATTCACTAGAATCAGTCATTAAGTCTAGTTCACACTCAAGGGATAGGACATTAAGCACCACTATCTGAAAGAAAAATGTCAAATAATTTATAGACATATTTGAAACCCACTGTACATGGTGATCTGCAGCCATGAAATTAAAAGACACTTGCTCCTTGGAAGAAAAGCTATGACCAACCGCAACAGCATAATAAAAAGCAGAGACATTACTTTGCTGACAAAGGTCCATCTAGTCAAAGCTATGGTTTTTCCAGTGGTCATGTATGGATGTGAGAGGTGGACTATAAAGAAAGCTGAGCACCGAAGAATTGATGCTTTTGAACTGTGGTGTTGGAGAAGACTCTTGAGAGTCCCTTGGACTGCAAGGAGATCAAACTAGTCAATCCTAAAGAAAATCAACCTAGCATATTCATTGGAAGGACTGATGCTGAAGCTGTAACTCCAATACTTTGGTGACCTGATGCAAAGAACTGACTCATTTGAAAAGACCCTGATGCTAGAAAAGATAGAAGGCAGGAGGAGAAGAGAACAACAGAGGATGAGGTGGTTGGATGGCATCACCGACTCAATGCACATGAATTTGAGCAAACTTTGGGAGTTGGTGATGGACAGGGAAGCCTGGTGTGCTGCAGTCCATGGGGTCACAAAGAGTTGGACATGACTGAGAAACTAAACTGAACTGAACTGATACATGGTGATCAGCTGAATAAAAGGAAATGAATGGGGTATATGTATACATACAGCTGACTGACTTTGCTGTACGGCAGAAAACTAACACAGCATTGTAAAACAACTGCTGCTGCTGCTAAGTTGCTTCAGTCGTGTCTGACTCTGTGTGACCCCATAGGGGTCTGAGAATCCCCCATCCCTGGGATTCTCCAGGCAAGAACACTGGAGTGGGTTGCCATTTCCTTCTCCAATGCATGAAAGTGAAAAGTGAATGTGAAGTTGCTCAGTAGTGTCCGACTCTTTGTGACCCCACAGACTGTAGCCTCCCAGGCTTCTCCATCCATGGGATTTTTCAGGCAAGAGTACTGGAGTGTGTTGCCATTTCTTTCTCCTTGTAAAACAACTATTTGCCTATAAAATTAAATTTAAAAGAGAAAATGAGCTGTGTTGCATGTGGGATCTTAGTTCCCTAATCAGGGATCAAACCTGCATCCCCTGCACTGGAAGTGAAGAATCTTAGCCACTGGACCACCGGAGAAGTCCGTTCAATCTACTGTTGATACCCACCCCCTGCCCATGGCAAACCAAGTTGGGAGCCAATGGACAAGAGAGCCTGTTGATGCCATGATAAATGCCAACGTCTCATGGGACAGAGCAGGGTGAAGAGGTGGATAGAGAAGAAATCCAAGGGGAACAGGAAAAATGCCCTGTCCATATTCTGAACAAATGACCAACCTACTCACGGGGGAAACTTTAGATATATTCAGCAAGACATTCAGGACTCCATTAAAAACAACAAAAAAACTACCAGAGATATAATGTTTTCAGACTCTTTCGTCAGAATTTACTGCCACGTAGGACAGCAAAAGAAAAGAACAGAAAGACACATATTCTAAATTTCAGAGTCTCTAAAATGGAAGGGATGAGAGAAAGAAAGAAGTAAAAGATGGGGAAAAGCATATATTTAAAGCATGTTTGTAACTAATAATAATATATAGAATTGAAGGAAAATAGAAAAACCACCAAATAACCAAGAGATAAAATTAGACTTTTCACAGCATCTTTTTCTTTTTTTAAATATTTATTTGTTTTTGGCTATTCAGGGTCTTCACTGCTGCATGAGGGCTTTCTCTGGTCTTACAGAGTGAGGGCTACTCTCTAGATGCAGTGTGCAGGCTTCTCACTGTCGTGGTGCCCGGGCTCTAGGGCACTCAGGCTTCCGTAGTGGTGGCTCATGGGCTCTAGAGCACAGGCTCAATAGTTGTGGCACATGGGCTTAGTTGCTCCCTGGTATGTGGGATCCTCTAGGATCAGGGATCAAACCCGTGTGTCCTGCATCGGCAGGAGGATTCTTTACCACCGAGCCACCAAGGAAGCCCCTTTTTGTTGTTTTTCCGTATTAGCAGGTCTGACTCTATGCTTGCTATTAATATATTAATATGCTTCTCTTTCTAGTTAAATAGATGTTAGTCTACTACTATTACAAGGTTTTGATCCACACTAAAGTGGTTGGAACGGAGAAGGCAATGGCAACCCATTCTAGTACTCTTACCTGGAAAATCCCATGGACGGAGGAGCCTGGTAGGCTGCAGTTAGTGGGGTCGCTGAGAGTCGGACACGACTGAGCGACTTCACTTTCACTTTTCACTTTCATGCATTGGAGAAGGAAATGGCAACCCACTCCAGTATTCTTGCCTGGAGAATCCCAGGGACGGCGGAGCCTGGTGGGCTGCCATCTATGGGGTCGCACAGAGTCGGACATGACTAAAGAGACTTAGCAGCAGCAGCAGCAAAGTGGTTGGAAACAATGAAAACAGAAAAATTTGCCCATTTTTTTCTTTATGCACTGTACAAATGTTTTCTGGGTGTCTACTACGTGGCAGCAGTATGCTAGATGCTGAGTATATAAAGGTCCCTGCTGTCTCAGGTCCCACAGTCGACCGGGGGAAACAGATCTTAATGCATTACTCACACAAACATGAAATTTCAAGTCTGACAAGCACTACAAAGGAGCAATACATAGTACAAAGAGAGCGATTCATAGGGGCAGATGACTGAATGAGGGACGTCAGGGATGATGTCCCTGTGAAGTAATACAGAGCCAGGGATCTGAAAAATGAACAGAGGTACAAAGAGACTTCCAGGAGATGGACACAGGGACAAAGGGCCCTGTGAGGGCAAGATGGGTACCGGGAATGGAAAGAAGACCAGTGTAGTGTACACATGGGCTGGAACATGGTCCAAGATAGGGATGGAGGGACAGTATTTTAGGTTATTTTATATAATGAACTACAGGGAGATTGTTTTAGTATAACAGGATTGTCAGTGCCAGATATGCAGTCCACAGGAGAGGCTCTGTTCAAGTGGGTCCTTCTCTTCCTAGTTTCCTTGAAAAACGCACAGTCACTGCACATTCAGTACCACTCATCTTGGTGTTTACTAGCTTAATTATGGTTCTATAACTGGAAACCACTGCTTTATGTCAAGGAAGAGTTTTTCACTGCTCCTAAAAACTAATGCAATTTATTTTATCTGAAAATGCTGCGTGTAATCTTCATTATTAATGTCTACTAGTAAATACACTTTTTGGAGAGATCTATGAAATCCTTTGAGGTCTTCCTGGACAAAAAAAAAAAAGCCCAAAGAATGAGATACTGTCTGACATAATTTTATTTACTCTATAGTACACACATTGATTGAAAGAAAAAAACCAAATCTGTACTAATAGGTGTGGATTATCATAAAGAATATGCTCCTCTCTCTAGTGGGTACATAATAGAGGCTAATTTTGCAAATGATCAGTGAATGTAAACAATGACACTGCAGCAAAATGAATATACACTCGGTCTCATGGAGCAAGACTGCAGCTCTCAGATTTTCATAATTATTGCTGCAAAATAATACTTTCTTTTCACTTTATTCCTCTAGTGCCATTCTCTTATACTCTCTGTTTTAAGCCCAACTCTTTGGAATTAGATGAGGGAGGGGAAGGAGTAAGAGAAAGCATTTAGGAGAGTATCATGGGGTTCTGGTCTGGCCTCTCGCTCAGTAACCTTTATTACTTTAAAAATCCTCACTCATCTTCTTTGTTAAATAAAATGCAGTATAGCATGGTGACTAATAGCACAGGCTCCAGAATTAAGCTGCCTGGATTATTGTGGTGAGTAAGATCAAATGACAAAGTCACATAGCAATCAATAAAAATCAGGACAAACCATCTCTCCCCCTTAATTTTCTCACCATTTTTTAAAAAAACTTTTAATCTTACATTGGAGTATAGCTGATTAACAACGTTGTGATAGTTTCAGGTGGATAGCAAAGAGACTCAGCCATATATATACTCAGCCATATATATATATACACACATATATATATGTATATACACATATACATATACACACAAATGAACCCAATCTCCACCAGACTTCCCTCCCATCCAGGCTGCCACATAACATTTAGAAATAAATTTAAAAAAACCCTTTAAGTGTAGCTGATGTATGCATCTTTCTCTGTGTTGGGAGCAGGGAGAGAGAGAAAGAGAAGAAGGGGAATTATTTGTGAACTACTCCTATTTGGGTAATTCATAGCAGAGTACTAAAGACTGATAAGAGATGGGTGAAAACTATTCAGGCAAATTATCCTTTCACTCATGATCAAGGCAAGGTATCTTACTAAAGTTTCAGGAGCAAGTATTATTATCTAATATTTTCTCTTATTTCCAAACATTTGCCAAGCATGTTCTGCTGTGCTCTAGGGTTGAGTCAGAAGTTGCAGCCATTGCAAAGCCCTCTGTCAAGGAGAAAATGTGATTAGACCAACTGCTTGCACTGACACTTAAAAATTAACCGCAAATCTGTTTGGGGCAGCTAAGGCATTCCCTCAACACTTGCTGGCTGGGAATTTTGGCTTTCTAATCATTACTTTGTATCCCTTAAAGGTACATTTTAACTGTTTTAATATGTGAGGAACAGGCCTGCCAAATAGTGCTTATGGCTTTTTAACACAAGCAATTTACAAATGCAATGAAGCAGGTAATAGGACACATGATACCGAATTTGAAAATCTGTGTTGATGACACTGCTGCTGGAGAAACACTTTTGGAAGCAGCCCTGTCTCCAGTTGCCTGGATAAGAAAAATGTTGTTTCTCATTTCATAGGTGGCCTCTTCCACCCAATAGTGAGTTTAGGGTCATGTCCTTGAGCATAAATCAGTCTCTCTCATGCTAACAATATTCCACTTGAGATCTTCTGGGACCCATGAACTCAACAAAATACAACAAGCAGGAAAAATCTCACACAACATCAAAAAAATCTGTTTGAGTAATGGTTAAAAATAAGTGTGTTCCTTTTAAAACGAACACTTCCAAAGTAATGTATAGGTGTATAGTTTTATCTGTAAACATCTGTATATTTATCAAGGATGCAAAAGGACATTTAATACTGGTTCTGGTTATTTACAAATACAATAAATTCATCATTAAGAAAAGTTTACTAGAACAATTTTAAAGATAATGGAACTGGAATTATTTAAGTTTCTTACCTTTTTCGGATAAAAAAGTAATTTTGCTAAAACAATGTTTCCAAGCTGTGATCTGACAGGCAGGCTCATTTTAGTTCCAAAGTAGAGTCAGGTACAGTGTGACTTCCTGTCATATTCACTTTTCATCACCAATGTTCACTTACAATGAATATTAGGATCATACCAGCAATCTCAAAAACTATAAAGGGATGGCTCTGTAGCATAATCTTTATAATTATATTTGCTTATTTCTTTATTAGTAAGAGAGATTGCCCACTGCTTCTCTGCATAGAAAGAAGCAAAAATGTCACCTTGGAATTATCTTTGTTTGTCAAAAGTTCACCTAAAGGACCTCTCAGTTATGAAAATATGGTTTCCCCCATCCTCATATCCCTTGGGAAAGGAAGGCTAATTAGCTTTAAGAAAGGGAAGGGACAAGAACTAAATTTTTCTCCTTGAGATTTCACTTTAGGACAGAATAAAACAACCCTGAACCATATCTATAGGCCAAAAGGAATACAAATACCCCAAAGGGGGACTTTCCATGAAGGCAGAGACTGGGCTGATGTCCTAGACTTGACAGAACGGTCTAAGAGTAGGGACTGAATTCTCAGGAGAATGGGGCATAATAAGTAAAGACTATAGTCGTGGGTCCTAGCATAGGAAACCACTATGAGTGGAAGCATCCAGATAAGCAATTCACTAAGAAATTATATCAAACGGCACCAACCAAAACGTCAGAACACCAGTCGACTATAAGATTTCTCTCTCCAACAAGAAAATGGAAACAAGACTGACCTCTCCTTGGCATTTCAGGGTAGTCCAGGTCGGAGTAGAGATAAAATGCTGGATTTCATTAAGAAATGAATGGAAAAGTAGACATGTATTGCTACTGTATTGCTACCCTAAGACAATGAACATATACTTTTAACACTAGAAATGATAGGATCAAGTTTGACTGTGCATGCATGCTTAATCACTAAATTGTGTCCCACTGGGCTCCTCTCTCCATGGGATTTCCCAGGCAAGAATACTGGAGAGGATTGCCATTTCCTTCTCCACAGGATCTTTCCACCCAGGGATTGAACCCACATCTCTTGCATTAGCAGGTGGGTTCTTTACCACTGAGCCACCAGGGAAGCCCACATTTGATTATTAATTCAGCTATTTTGTTTATTCTCCACATCATTCCATCAGGGTTTCCAAGATGGCTCAGTGGTAGAATCCACCTGCCAATGCAGGAGACGCGGGGGATAAGGGTTCAATCCTTGGGTCAGGGAGATTGCCTGGAGGAGGAAATGGCAACCCACCCCAGTACTCTTGCCAGAAAAATCCCATGAACAGAGGAGCCTGGAGTACTACAGTTCATGGGGTTGCAAAGAGTCGGACACAACTGAGCAACAACATGAAAACTGTTTCGTGAAGGATTTAAGACTGTATTATGTAAACCACCTTCTTTCTATCCTTGGTACTTTCAGTCCTACTGTTCCCAGTCAATCCATGATGGCTTCCTTTAATCTTCTGCACAGATCTATAAAAAGCCTCTTGATGAAAGTGAAAGTGGAGAGTGAAAAGGTTGGCTTAAAGCTCAACATTCAGAAAACTAAGATCATGGCATCTGGTCCCATCACTTCATGGGAAATAGATGGGGAAACAGTGGAAATAGTGTCAGACTTTATTTTTTTGGGCTTCAAAATCACTGCAGATGGTGACTGCAGCCATGAAATTAAAAGACACTTGCTCCTTGGAAGAAAAGTTATGACCAACCTAGATAGCACATTGAAAAGCAGAAACATTACTTTGCCAACAAAGGTCCATCTAATCAAGGCTATGGTTTTTCCAGTAGTCATGTATGCATGTGAGAGTTGAACTGTGAAGAAAGCTGAGTGCCGAAGAATTGATGCTTTTGAACTGTGGTGTTGGAGAAGACTCTTGAGAGTCCCTTGGACTGCAAGGAGATCCAACCAGCCCATTCTGGAGATCAGCCCTGGGATTTCTTTGGAAGGAATGATGCTAAAGCTGAAGCTCCAGTACTTTGGCCACTTCATGCAAAGAGTTGACTCATTGGAAAAGACTCTGATGCTGGGAGGGATTGGGGGCAGGAGGAGAAGGGGACGACAGAGGATGAGATGGCTGGATGGCATCACTGACTCAATGGACGTGAGTCTGAGTGAACTCCGGGAGTTGGTGATGGACAGGGAGGCCTGGCGTGCTGCAATTCATGGGGTCGCAAAGAGTTGGACACGACTGAGAGACTGAACTGAACTGATAAATTACTTGCATTTCAGACTCTTTTGTTGATCATGATGGCTACTCCATTTCTTCTAAGGGATTCCTGCCCACAGTAGTAGATATAATAGTCATCTGAGTTAAATTCACCCATTCCAGAGATCAAATTGCCAACATCCGCTGGATCATGGAAAAAGGAAGAGTTCCAGAAAAACATCTATTTCTGCTCTATTGACTATGCCAAAGCCTTTGACTGTGTGGATCACAATACACTGTGGAAAATCCTGAAAGAGTTGGGAATACCAGACCACCTGACCTGCCTCTTGAGAAACCTATATGCAGGTCAGGAAGCAACAGTTAGAACTGGACATGGAACAACAGACTGGTTCCAAAGAGGAAAAGGAGTACGTCAAGGCTGTATATTGTCACCCTGCTTATTTAACTTCTATGCAGAGTACATAATGAGAAATGCTGGGCTGGAAGAAGCATGAGCTGGAATCAAGATTGCTGGGAGAAATATCAATCACCTCAGATATGCAGATGACATCACCCTTATGGCAGAAAGTGAAGAGGAACTAAAAAGCCTCCTGATGAAATTGAGAGTGAAAAAGTTGGCTTAAAGCTCAACATTCAGAAAACTAAGATCATGGCATCTGGTCCCATTACTTCATGGCAAACAGATGGGGAAACAGTGGAAACTGTGTCAGACTTCATTTTTGGGGGCTCCAAAATCACTGCAGATGGTGAGTGCAGCCATGAAATTAAAAGACACTTACTCCTTGGAAGGAAAGTTATGACCAACCTAGATAGCATATTGAAAAGCAGAGACATTACTTTGCCAACAAAGGTCCGTCTAGTCAAGGCTATGGTTTTTCCAGTAGTCATGTATGGATGTGAGAGTTGAACTGTGAAGCAAGCTAAGCACTGAAGAATTGATGCTTTTGAACTGTGGTGTTGGAGAAGACTCTTGAGAGTCCCTTGGACTGCAAGGAGATCCAACCAGTCCATTCTAAAGGATATCAGTCCTGGGTGTTCTTTGGAAGGAATGATGCTAAAAGCTGAAACTCCAATACTTTGGCTACCTCATGTGAAGAGTTGACTCATTGGAAAAGATTCTGATGCTGGGAGGGATTGGGGGCAGGAGGAAACGGAGATAACAGAGGATGGGTTGACTGGATGGCATCACTGACTCGATGGACGTGAGTCTCAGTGAACTCTGGGAGTTGGTGATGGACAGGGAGGCCTGGCGTGCTGCAATTCATGGGGTCAAAAGAGTTGGACATGACTGAGCGACTGAACTGAACTGAATAAATTACCTGCACATCAAAGCCCTTTACTGTTGTATTTTGGCTTGATTCATTCTCTGTTAGAGAAGAAATCCCTAATTTCACTTAATTCAATGGGCAAGAATGAAGACTCCATCTCTTGATGGAGTGGCAAAGAGTTTGCAACCACTTGTTAAGACTAGGCAAAATTTTTACATTCCCTCCACAATCAAATACACTTTTACTCTCCCAGGATCCCCAGAAACCTCATCCAGTTACAATATCAGGCTCAGACTCAAGGTCTGAATATCATCACCTAAGTCAGGTCCAAGGGTAGATGAGGCTCTTCAGGACTGGTTCATCTCTTAAGGATGGTCTCCTTAGCTAGATCATTGAATTCATTACCTGTATTTCCTTCTTTCCACACCACCATTGGCAACAGTGTTGCCAAACTTTAACCACCACATAGCAAAGTGCCTTTTCCTCATGTTTCCAATTACATGTCCTCATTTTCCATCAAACTTTCATCAACAACCTCAAAATTCACTAGGCTTCTGAATACCACCTGTTCTCCAAAATGAATGCCCACATTTTAGATTTTGTTAAGCCAGCATCCCACTTCCAGGTATCAGATTTTGTTTTATCTATTTTTGCACCCCCAAGCCCACAGGCTTAATACAACAATTTTAATTTGCTCAGGATTTTAGGAGTTAGGAATTTGGAGAAGGCTCAGCTGAGCCCCTTGGAGGTCTCTCACGCAGTCAAATGTTGAGTGGGCTTCAATCATCTGAAAACCCTACTGACTGTACAGTACACAGGTTGACAGTACACACTAACTGTAGGAGCTCACCCAGCCTAGTAACTAGGACACCTACATATGTCATCTCCATGTTGCCTCAGTTTCTTACAGGATAGTAACAGAGCCTAGGCTTGCTCACATTAATTTACTTTCCTGTCTTCTCAACTAATAGGAATAATTAATTATTCCTGAGGAAGATTAAAAAAGAAAACCAAAAACAAGCTTTGAACCCTAACTATAATTGCTTCTCATGTAAATACAACAATGAAAAAACTAACTCTTTCAATCGGAAATCCATTTGAAAAGAAATAAAAAATTATTCAGTGTTAAAATTGTGCTATTATTGTATATATAATGTTAGCACAAGGATAGCGAGAACAATTTACATAATAAATATTCCTACTCTTTTTTCCAGTTAGTGCAATAATTGAACAGCACCCATCAGTGAAGGAGGACAAAAGAGGGCTATTATCATAAATGTTAGTTTGATCTTTCAAGGAGATTTGATTACCATCTACCCAGACTCCACTTCGCCCACTTAAACAGAGGTTCTGCCTTTCATCAGTCGAATGTCAAGTGTCTTTTTTGCATCCAAGTGTTACCCTAGCTGGCCATATTCTACACACAGGGCAAAGAACAGTTTTGTTGCTTTGTTTTCCCTTGGTAGAATTTGTAAGAAACATGTCTCTTTCATGGTAACATTCCTTATAAAAAGCACAAGGATGAAAGATAAGCCTAAGAGGGTCCTGATCTAACACAAGATGCAAAACTACTTACAACACAACAGTAAAACTGACAGCTTTAACTTTCTTCAAGTGAAGGTGTACATTCTTTTACGTTAAAAAAAAATCTTAACCATTTCTATTAACATCTGCCAAGTGTTTTCCTTCATTCTTCTTTTAGTCCAGTATTAGAAGAGTTAAATTTGTCTTAGAAACAGACTAGAATGGCTTTTAAGAGCCAACTCATTGGAAAAGACCATGATGCTGGGAAAGACTGAGGGCAGGAGGAGAAGGGGGTGACAGAATGAGATGGTTGGATGGCATCACTGACTCAATGGCCATGAGTTTGAGAAAACTCTGGGAGATAGTGAAGGGCAAGGAAGCCTGGTGTGCTGCAATACATGAGGTCTCAAAGAGTTGGACACAACTTAGCAACTGAACAACAACATTTTAATTAGTGGCATAAGGATTAATTTAGAGGAAACACTAAATCCAATATTGAACATAATTTTTCACTGAGGAACATTTGTATCCCAATTTCCCTGTGTGAGTTAAGGCATTTACACACTGAATCTGGAGATCTTAAACAAAAAGGCAAATTTCTCATCTTGTTTCAGAGGCAATGACACATTCTACTGTTCGTTCTACTGTGCTGACAAGGGAGAGAGTGGCAGTGGCATGCCCAGCTCTAGATAAGGACGGAAGGCATTTCTCCATGGATTACAAGAGACTGGCTCTGAGATGGAGAGGAGAAACTCAATTATGACATAAGGTCTCCTAATGGAAAGATTTCAGACACAGTAAGAGATCCTTATGAAGTTCCTGCATGCATTCAAACTTTAATAACAAAAATTATGGGTTGCTATAGAAACAATATAGTAAATTACATTTAAAAGCAATTTATTAAAATTCAGAACAACTAGATTATACAATGGTAGCAAATGAAATACTGCTTTGTACTATCATGTAGATTATTGGTATAGCTCGGAGAAGGCAATGGCACCCCACTCCAGTACTCTTGTCTGGAGAATCCGATGGACGGAGGAGCCTGGTAGGCTGCAGTCCATGGGGTCGCTAAGAGTCGGACGCGACTGAGCGACTTCACTTTCACTTTTCACTTTCATGCATTGGAGAAGGAAATGGCAACCCACTTCACTGTTCTTGCCTGGAGAATCCCAGGGATGGGGGAGCCTGGTGGGCTGCCGTCTATGGGATCGCACAGAGTCGGACACGACTGAAGTGACTTAGCAGCAGCAGCATTGGTATAGCTGGATATTATTTCATTTACTCCTCATAACAGCCCTCCAAATTGGGTAGTGTTTCCCTATTTTACAGATGAGAAAATTGAGATTAAGAAAGTAGCTTATGTCCACCAAACCATATGAGGAAGCCCTAGATCTGCTTGACTCCAAATCTTTTCTCCCATATGACATATTTCAACTATATGACAAAAAGTAAAAACAAACAAAAACATGACAATGACAAACACGTGTCCCAAACTTGGAGATGCTAAAATACTATTGGTTGTATAATAAGAAAATTCACTTTGTTTTAATATTCAATTTATTCATTTATGTATTGTGCTTGCATGAATGCATACTAAGTTGCTTCAGTCGTTTTCGACTCTTTGCAGACCCTATGGGCTATAGCCCATCAGACTGCTCTGTCCATGGGATTCTCCAGCAAGAATACTGGAGTGGATTGCCATATCCTTCTCCAATGTATTATACTACTACTACATAAATGTTTAGAAATTAAGATGTATAAAAGAAATACCAAAGGAATCTTCTGAAGAACTTATAGTGCTTTATTTGGTTTTGTGGTTTATATTCCTTGGTTCTTCTCTTTCCCTATCTTCCTGCCGTATTTTTTTTTTTTTACATTCTCCAGTTATGTGTAGCTTTTGCACAGTATTACTCAGATGATCTTTTGGAAATTACTATCAATTACTGTTCTCCAAGTATTTCTCTTTATTGGAAGATAAAACTGAAGAACAGAGAAGAATATTTTCCATTGTTCTCTAGATAGGCACTGCCTTTTTACTGCTGGACAATCTATACACATTAAGTCTAGGCATTAATTATTTTTACTAGAAATTATCATCTGACTTTACAGTCCCCACCCTAATAATAATAATACAGTAAAGTTTCCTAACTTAACATTGAAGGGATAGGATGTAAGTCTCTGGCAATAAAGTGGTACTATTCATAGGCAATGGTGAAGTCTTTTTATGTAAAATATTCACACCAGTTCCTTTGGTAGTTTTTTTTTTAATCAAAGTATAGCTGATTTACAAATTCCTATTTTATTCATTTCCTCTCTGTTCTTTAATATTTCCTTTCTTCTGCTGACTTTAGGTTCTGTTTATTCTTCTTTTACTAATTCCTTTAGGTGGTAGGTTAGGCTGTTTGAGATTTTTCTTCGTAGAATTGCTTTAACTGCACCCTATAGATTTTTGAAGGTTGTATTTCTATTTTCATTTTTCTCAAGGTATTTTCTGATTTCCTCTCTGATTTTTTTCATTGACCCATTGGCTTTTTGGTAGCATGTTGTTTAGTCTCCACATATCTGTTCTTTTCTCATTTTTCTGTATGTAATTAATTTCTAATTTTACACTGTTATGGTTGAAATAAATGCTTGGTATAATTTATATCCTCCTAAATTTGTTGAGGCTTGTTTTGTGGCTTAGGATGTGATCCATCCTGGGGAAAATTCTGAGTGCACTTGCAAAGAATGTTCTGCTGTTTTGGATGGAATGTTCTCTACATACCTTAAGTCTAGCTGCTCTACTGTGTCATTTAAGACATTGTTTCCTGATTTATTTTTTGTTTGGATGATCCACTGGTATCAGTGTGATGTTAAAGTTTCCTAATATCATTTTGTTATTATCAATTTTTCCTTTTATACGGGACAGTATTTACTTTATATATTTAGACACTCCTAGGTTGGGTGCTTTGGAACTGTGGTGTTGAAGACTCTTGAGAGTCCCTTGGACTGCAAGGAGATCCAACCAGTCCATTCTGAAGAGATCAGCCCTGGGATTTCTTTGGAAGGAATGATGCTAAAGCTGAAACTCCAGTACTTTGGCCACCTCATGCGAAGAGTTGACTCATTGGAAAAGACTCTGATGCTGGGAGGGATTGGGGCAGGAGGAGAAGGGGACGACAGAGGATGAGATGGCTGGATGGCATCACTGACTCAACGGACGTGAGTCTGAGTGAACTCCGGGAGTTGGTGATGGACAGGGAGGCCTGGCGTGCTGCGATTCATGGGGTCGCAAAGAGTCGGACACGACTGAGCGACTGAATTGAACTGAACTGAACTGAGGTTGGGTGCACATATGTTAACAAATATCTTCTTCTTGTATCAAGACTTTTATCATTATATAATGCCCTTCCTTGTTTGAAATAGCCTTTGTTTTGAAGTCATTTTTTCCAGTATGAAAATTATTACTCACACTTTCTTGCCATTTCTATTTGTATGAAATATCTTTTTCCCTTGCCGGCCTTTCAGTCTCTGTGTGCCTTTAGCTCTAAAGTGAATCTCCTACAGGCAGCACACAGGAGGATCTTTTTGAAAATCCAATCAGCTACCCTGTGTCTTCTGACTGGAGCATTTAGTTAATTGACATTTAAAGCAATTATTGATAGGTGTGTACTTACAGCCATTTTATTACTTGTTCTCCAGTTGTTTTTATAGTTATTCTCTGTTCATATTTCTTCATTTTGTTTCTTCTCTTGGGGTTTGATGATTTTTTTTATTAGTATGTGAGTTTTCCATTCCTTTCAACTTTCATGGAACTATTACAGATTTTTTATTTGTGCTTACTATTTGGTTCATATATGTTGATATATAATAATATCAACTTGTTTTAATTGGTAGTCATTTAAGATCAAGTACATTCTAAAATATCAACTTTTTTTTCACTCCTTCACCCACATTTTGTGCTTATGATGTCATATTTTACATCTTCATGTTTATCTCTTCAGTTCAGTTCAGTCACAAAGTCGTGTCTGACTCTTTGAGACCCCGTGCACTGCAGCACGCCAGACCTCCATGTCTATCACCAACTCCCAGAGTTTACTCAAACTCATATCCATTCAGTCAGTGATGCCATCCAGCCATTTCATTCTCTGTAGTCCCATTCTCCTCCTGCCTTCAATCTTTCCCAGCATAAGGGTCTTTTCAAATGAGTCAGCTCTTCACATCAGGTGGCCAAAAAATTGGAATTTCAGCTTCAGCATCAGTCCTTCCAATGAATATTCAGGACTGATTTCCTTTAGGATGGACTGGTTGGATCTCCTTGCAGTCCAAGGGACTCTCAAGAGCCTTCTCCAACACCACAGTTCAAAAACATCAATTTTTCAGTGCTCAGCTTTCTTTATAGTCCAACTCTGACATCCATACATGACTTCTAGAAAAACCATAGCTTTCACTAGATGGAAATTTGTTGGCAAAGTAATGTCTATGCTTTTCAATATGCTGTCTAGGTTGGTCATAACTTTCCTTCCAAGGAGTAAGTGTCTTTTAATTTCATGGCTGCAGTCACCATCTACAGTGATTTTGGAGCCCCCAAAGATAAAGTCTGCCACTGTTTCCATTTTTCCCCATCTATTTGTCATGAAGTGATGGGACCAGATGCCATGATCTTAGTTTTCTGAATGTTGAGCTTTAAGCCAACTTTTTCACTCTCCTCTTTCACTTTTTCATCAAGAGGCTCTTTAATTCTTCTTCACTTTCTGCCATAAGGGTGGTGTCATCTGCATATCTAAGGTTTTTGATATTTCCCTCCCAGCAATCTTGATTCCAGCTTTTGCTTCATCCAGTCCAGCATTTCTCATGATGTATTCTGCATGTAAGTTAAATAAGCACGGTGACAATATACAGCACTGATGTACTCCTTTCCCAATTTGGAACCAGTCAGTTGTTCCATGTCCAGTTCTAACTGTTGCTTCTTGACCTACATACAGATTTCTCAGGAGGAAGGTCAGGTGTTCTGGTATCCCCATCTTTTTAAGAATTTTCCACAGTTTGTGGTGATCCACACAGTCAAAGGATTTGGCATAGTCAATAAAGCAGAAATAGATGTTTTTCTGGAACCCTCTTGCTTTTTCAATGATCCAGTGGATCTTGGCAATTTGACCTCTGGTTCCTCTGCCTTTTCTAAATCCAGCCTGAACACTGAAAGTTCACGGTTCATGTACTGTTGAAGCCTGGCTTGGAGAATTTTGAGCATTTCTTTGCTAGAATGTGAGATGAGTGCAATTGTGTGATAGTTTGAGCATTCTTTGGCATTGCCTTACTTTGGGATTGAAATGAAAACTGACCTTTTCTAGTCTTGTGGCCACTGCTGAGTTTTCCAAATTTGCTGGCATATTAAGTGCAGCACTTTTATAGAATCATCTTTTAGGGTTTGAAATAGCTCAACTGGAATTCCACTAGCTTTGTTCGTAGTGATACTTCCCAAGGCCCACTTGACTTTGCATTCCAGGTAAGTGATCATACCATCATGATTATCTGGGTCATGAAGATCTTTTTTGTATAGTTCTGTGTATTCTTGCTACCTCATTTTAATATCTTCTGCTTCTGTTAGGTCCATACCATTTCTGTCCTTTATTATGCCCATCTTTGCATGAAATGTTCCCTTGGTATCTCTAATTTTCTTGAATAAATTTCTAGTCTTTCCCATTCTATTGTTTTCCTCTATTTCTTTGCATTGATCACTGAGGAAGGCTTTCTTATCTCTCCTTGCTATTCTTTTTGAACTCTGCATTCAAGTGGATATATCTTTCCTTTTCTCCTTTGCCTTTCACTTCTTTTCTTTTCTCAGCTATTTGTAAGGCCTTCTCAGACAACCATTTTGCCTTTCTGCATTTCTTTTTCATGGGGATGGTCTTGATCACTGCCCCCTGTACAATGTCACAAACCTCCATCCATAGTTCTTCAGGCATTCTGTCTATCAGATCTGATCCCTTGAATCTATTTGTCACTTCCATTGTATAATTGTAAGGGATTTGATGTAGCTCATACCTGAATGGTCTAGTGGTTTTCCCTACTTTCTTCAATTTATGTCTGAATTTGGCAATAAGGAGTTCATGATCTGATCCACAGTCAGCTCCTGGTCTTGTTTTTGCTGACTGTATAGAGCTTCTCCATCTTTGGCTGCAAAGAATATAATCAATCGGATTTTGGTATTGACCATCTGGTGATGTCCATGTGTAGAGTCTTCCCTTGTGTTGCTGGAAGAGGGTGTTTGCTATGACCAGTGTGTTCTCTTGGCAAAAGTCTATTAGCCTTTGCCCTGCTTCATTTTGTATTCCAAGGCCAAATTTATCTCTTAACTGTTTATAATAGTTATAGTTGCTTTATCTGTCTTTTAGACTTCCTATTGGCTTACGTAAGTAGTTGGTTGCCGGGAGCCAGAGTGAGGAACTCGCCTGTGGCAAAGGTCATGAGGAAGGAGGCTCGGCATATGCAAAGGCGGGACTGAGCCTCAGGAATCCCCCTGGAAATTCTCGAGCATCTACCCCCAAAACCAGAGTCTGCCTACTTTACTGCTTTGTGCTCTCACCTACACCTCTGACTTTACGGGGGGCTGTCCCCCACCACTTCTCTCTGAAAAAGAGTTAACTTACAGCTCCAGTTAATAAAGTTCCTGGGTGTGATAGTGTTTCAACCTACAAACTCCTTTGGAAGTCCTCTAACCTGCCTGAATAGGTTTTTCCGGCCACTTGTGATTGTTCAGAACCTCCCAACCGTGAGAGGCATGAGATGTTCTAAACTGTCTAAATACAGATTCCTTTGAGCAGTTAAAAGATTGATTAGAAATTGTATTGGTGAAGGGTTTTTCACTTGTTGGGCCAATGTTTGCTGCTAAGTCTCCATATCCCCTACCTACTGTGTCCTTGGCAGTGTATTGATTAATATAATTGGTGTAAGTAGTAGCTTTAATGTTTGTAACCTTGGACCCCTGAGTTAATTCTTTTTCTTGTTATAGCCCACCACACCTTTGCCCTATAGGAATGCAACTTTATCTAATGCTTTTGGAGGGTGGCGCCTGATTAATCACCTTTAGAGAAAAATAAGTTTTCTGAAGAAAGGGTCTTAAAATGTTAACAGGCCTCCAGGCCAGAAGATGATGCAAATCACCTAAACTTTTGCATATGATAAGTTTGCAGGAAGAAAGCCTGGCTTACTGCATGACTCTACCCCTTCCCCCATTATCCTCTATGCATAACTTAAGGTATAAAAACTACTTTGGAAAATAAAATGTGGGCCTTGTTCACAGAAGCTGGGTCTCCCCATGTCATTCTTTCTCTCACCTTCTGGCTGAATTATTCAGCCTCTTTCCTCCACTGAATTTCCTCACTGAGCTATCCTTATTTAATCACTCTTTATATCTTTAATTAACATTTAAATAAGCTGTTGTTTCCCGATCGCCTAAGCCGTCTCCCCTTCGAATTCCCTGTATCCACCAGGGCTGGACCCCGGCAGTTGGTCATCAGTTTTTATCATATATTTACCTTTCCTGGGGAGATTTTCTTTTTAACATTCTTACTTCTTTTCCACTTAGAGAAGAGCCTTTAACATTTCCTTTTTAAAAAATGATAATCTTGTTGGTTAGAGTATTTTATATTGCAGGATTTTCCCTTCAGCACTCTGTACATATCATGCCACTTCCTTCTGGCCTGAAAAGTTTCTGTGGAGAAATCAGCTGATAGCCTATAAGAATTCCCTTGCATATGACTCTTTGTTTTCTCTTGCTGCCTTAAATATTCTCTCTTACTTTTGACTTCTGCCATTTGAATTATGATATGTCTTGGTATGGGTCTATTTTAGGTTCATCATGTTTGGGACCTTCTATAAAAGAGTCCAAAATGCAGTACTTGGGTGCAATCTCAAAAACGACAGACTAACCTCAGTTCATTCTAAGGCAAACCATTTAACATCACAGTAATCCAAGTCTATGTCCCCACCACTGATGCTGAAGAACCTGAAGTTGATTGACCAGTTCTATAAACCTACAAGACCTTCTAGAATTAACACCAAAAAAGAGCTGTCCTTTTCATCATAGGTCCAGGACTGGAATGCAAAAGTAGAAAGTCAAGAGATACCTGGAGTAACAGGCAAGTTTGCACTTAGAGTACAAAATGAAGTAGAACAAAGTCTAACATAGTTTTGTCAAGAGAACACACTGGTCATAGCAAACACCCTCTTCCAACAACACAGGAGATGACTCTAAACGTATACAAGACCAAATGGTCAATACCAAAATCAGATTGATTATGTTCTTTGCAGCTGAAGATGGAGAAGCTCTATACAGTCAGTAAAAACAAGACCTGGAGCTAACTGTGGCTCAGATCATCAGGTCCTCATTGCAAAATTCAGGCTTAAATTGAAGAAAGTAGGGAAATACACTAGGGAATTCAGGCATGATCTAAATCAAATTCCTTATGATTATATAGTGGTAGTGACAAATAGATTCAAGGGATTAGATCTGGTAGACAGATTGCCTGAAGAACTATGGACAGAGGTTTGTAACATTGTACAGGAGGCAGGGACCAAAATCATCCCAAAGAAAAAGAAATGCAAGAAGGCAAAGTGGTTGTCTGAGGGGGCTTTACAAATAGCTGAGGAAAGAAGAGAAGTGAAAAGCAAGGGAGAAAGGGAAAGATATACCCAACTACATGCAGAGTTCCAGAGAATAGCAAGGAGAGATATAAAGGCCTTCTTAAGTGAACAATGCAAAGAAATAGGAGAAAACAATAGAATGGGAAAGGTAGAGATCTTTCAAGAAAATTAGAGATATTAAGGATACATTTCATGCAGGGATGGGCATGATAAAGGACAGAAATGGTAAGGACCTAACAGAGGCAGCAGAGATTAAGAAAAGGTGTCAAGAATACACAGAAGAACTATACAAAAAGGTCTCAGTGATCCAGAAAACCAGGATGGTGTAGTCACTCACCTAGAGCCAGACACCCTGGAATGTGAAGTCAAGTGGGCCTTGGGAAGCATTACTACAAACAAAGCTAGTAGAGGTGATGGAATTCCAGCTGAACTATTTCAAATCCTATAAGATGATGCTGTTAAAGTGTTGCACTCAATATGTCAGCAAATTTGGAAAACTTAGCAGTGGCCACAAGACTGGAAAAGGTCAGTTTTCATCCCAATCTCAAAGAAGAGCAATGCCAAAGAATGTTCAAACTATCTTACAATTATGCTCATTTCACATGCTAGTAAAGTTATGCTCAAAATCCTTCAAGCTAGGTTTCAACAGTACGTGAACAAGAACTTCCAGATGCTCCAGACAACTTCCAGATGGGTTTAGAAAAGGCAGAACAACCAGAGATCAAATTGTTAACATTCATTGAGTCATAGAAAAAGCAAGGGAATTCCAGAAAAACATGCATTTCTTCTTCATTGACTACACTAAAGACTTAGACTGTGTGGATCACAACAAACTGTGGAACATTCTTAAAGAGATAGGAATACCAGACCATCTTACCTGTCTCCTAAGAAGCCTGTATGTGGGTCATGAAGCAACAGTTAGAACTAGACATGGAACAATGGGCTGGTTCAAAATTGGGAAAGGAGTACAAGGCTGTATATTGTCACCTTGCTTATTTAACTTGTATACAGAGTACATCATGCAAAATGCTGGGCTGGATGAATCACAAGCTGAAATAAAAATTGCCAGGAGAAATATCTATAACCTCACATATGCAGATGATACCACTCTAATGGCAGAAAGTGAAGAGAAACTAAAGAGCCCCTTGATGAGGGTGAAAGAGGAGAGTGAAAAAGCTGGCTTGAAACTCAACATTCAAAAAACTAGGATCCAGTCCCATCACTTCATAGCAAATAAAAGGGGGAAAAGTGGAAGCAGTGATAGATTTTATTTTCTTGGGCTCCAAAATCACTATGGACATGACTGCAGCCGTGAACTAGAGATGGAGGAGTTAAGGCTGGAGCCCAGTGTGAGGCAGGACTTTCTGCTCAGTGGCTATCAATGTCCAATCAGGGGTGGGGTCTGAGCCCAAGCTGCTGGATCTGACACCCTGAGGGTTGAGCCCAAGCTGGTTCTGTTCCCTTTCAGCCTGTTTTCCCCTCTATCTGCACTGGGACCTTTGCCCTAGAGCAGGGAAGTGCTGAGGTAAGTGGGGCTTGTGAGGGCTCTCTGCTCACACTGTCTGCAGACGGAGGTCCCAGCTATCTCTGACACACTGCCTGGGAAGGCACCTATAAGTGTTTCCTTTTTTCGGCTCAGACACAACCTGATGTGCAAGTTCCCCTTTGTCCCTCAGAGCACATCACCGTCCTCAGCCTCCACCATTTCCGCCCTTTTGTTAAACCACATCACTGGGCTACATGGACACTTGGCACATGATTGAGGATAAGCTGTGGTGGAGCCGCTGCTGTCTGAGACCTGAGAGCTACTTGAGATGTATTGCTTGAGTAAGGTCAGTAGTGGCTGGCACCCTCTCACCCAGGGTATGCCCAGGAACTAGGTCATCTCTGCACACCACAGCTTCTTCTTCTACCCACTCATTGCTGCTCCAGATCCAATGATACATTGTGATGTGGAATGAGAAGGACCAAAGCCTTTGCTCAACTTTTGTGCATGCCAAGGAGGTTATGGGAAACCCAGTGGCCACTAGAGCATACCTCTCTCCACCCTGCCTCAGGAGCAAGCTAGCATATAAGTGCTCCTCACAGCTGTAGTCCAGGCTTCCCACAGGCATCCTGTTACCCCAGCAGTCCTTCAACCAGCCAAGAGGGCTTGTCTCCTCTGTATAGAAACCCAGGACAGGGGCACGCAATCTGTGGTTCTCATTGCTTATTTCACAGGATGAGTGTCCACCTGTGTGATCTTTCTTGTCCTCTGAGGTCCGCTCCAAGAGCACATGACATGACCTGATTGCCTTTTTTTCCCCTTCCTACCCAATTATGTGTATCTTAACAGCCTTGGAGTCTTTCTGCCAGTTTCCAGTGAAAACTGTCCCACATGTACATATATTTTGATGTGTTTGTTGGGGAAAGTGAGTTTCATGTCCTCTTACTCTGCCGTACTGATCGATCCCTTTTGGTAGTTAAAAAAAAAAAAAAAAAAAAACCTAAACAAAGACTTTATTTGTCCTCTTTATTTTCACTTCCATAGAAAAACCTTTAATCTAACAATGAACCACAGGCTATCTTTCTCTGGTAGGCAAAGACAAAAGGACTTCTTATATGCCAAGAAACTATTTGGTGAAATACTTAATAATTGTTCCTTTTTAATTTGCTTATAAAAAGAAAAGGTAATATGTTACTTAGACTTATCTAGGCCCTAATTCTAATTGGTAAATAGTAACATGAACCTTATTCAGTTCAGTTGCTCAGTCATGTCTGACTCTTTGTGACCCCGTGGACTGCAGCACACCAGGCCTCCCTGTCCATCACCAACTCCCAGAGCTTGCTCAAACTCATGTCCATCGAGTTGGTGATGCATCTAACCATCTCATCTTCTGTCATCCCTTCTCCTCCTGCCTTCAATCTTTCCCAGCATGAGGGTCTTTTCCAATGAGTCAGTTCTTCACATCAGGTGGCCAAAGTATTGGAGCTTCAGCTTCAGCATCAGTCCTTCCAGTGAATATTCAGGTTTGATATCCTTGCAGTCCAAGGAAATCTCGAGTCATCTCCAATGCCACAATTCAAAAGTATCAATTCTTCAGTGTTCAGTTTTCTTTATAGTCCAACTTTCCTATCCATACATGATTACTAGAAAACCATAGTGTTGACTAGATGGACCTTTGTCAGCAAAGTAATGTCTCTGCTTTTTAATATGCTGTCTAGGTCAGTCATAGCTTTTCTTCCAACTAGCAAGTGTCTTTTAATTTCATGGCTGAAATCACCATCTGCGGTGATTTTGGAGCCCAAAATAAAGTCTGTCACTGTTTTCATTGTTTCCCCATCTATTTCCCATGAAGTCATGGGACTGGATGCCATGATCTTAGTTTTCCAAATGTTGAGTTTTAAACCAGGTTTCTCACTCTCCTTTTTCACTTTCATCAAAAGTTCCTAACTCTAATTAGTAAATAATAATGTGAACCTTATTAGCTGCTTAATAAAATTTCAAAAGTAAAAATGATTAAAAAGCAACTATAAGGGTTTTTCTTTCTTTTGTATAATTTTATCTAAGTAATTTATAGACTTGCCTTTGAATAAACTGCTCTGTGTTTATTTTTCATTGCATCTCCTACCCAATGAGTTCTGGTGAGGCATACTCCCTCCAGAAAAGACAATAATCAATAAGAAGAAGGATTTTGAAATGATTAATGTTAAAAATGTGACACTGGCTTAGTCATGTAAATAGTAAAAGTTAAATATCTTCTATACCTGTTCTTACTCACCTGCAAGTCCTAAAAGAATGTAGGCCATAATGAACAGTATGAAGATCATGCAGCACAGCACATCTGTACAACTCCTAAAGATGAAGAGGAACAATGAATTAAAAGGATCCTGAGAAGACTCACATAGCATCCATTTTCCTCCCTCTTATGGACTAAACGTGTCTCCCCCAAGTCCTTATGTTCAAACCTAACCTCCAAAGTGATGGTATTAGAAGGTGTTAGAAGGTGGGCGGGGCAGGAGGGAGAAGTGGGGTGGAGAATTAAAAGGGATACAAAATGACTAGTGTTTACTGCAAAAATATACATAGGAAGGCATAAAAAAATAATTGGGCTTCCCTGGTGGCTCAGACGGTAAAGAATCTGCCTGCAATGCAGGTCACCTGGGTTTGATCCTTGGGTTGGGAATATTCCCTGGAGAAGGAAATGGCAACCCACTCCATTATTCTTGCCTGAAAAGTCTCATGGACAGAGGAGCCTGGCAGACTACAATCCATGGGGTTGCAAAGAGTCAGACACAACTGAACAACTGAACACACAAAGATAATAACAACAGTGATATGCCTTTTTATACTTAATAATTCTAAAAAGTAGATCAAATGTATTTCTGCAATCAAAGACTTAAACAGCAGAGAGCAGTTATAGTTCTGTGATTAAAGAAGTTTCTCCAAAGCTGTTAGCATTTATTCTCTTGATTCTTTGTTTGTAAAATTTTTTAGAAGTTAGAGTACACCAGCATCAAAAAATTCTTTTATTTGAAATTGTAATTTAAGCTATTTGATTTTATAATTTTCTCCTTCATGCTTCCCAGTACATGACATAATAATAGAAAAGATTAGCCTTTTCCATTCCTCTCTCTCTCCATTATCTTTCTACATGCACATATAAAGGGTACTCTGATTAAATAAAGGGTTGACTACATAAGCTTTCTATGAGGAACAGAGTTGTAACTATTCAAAAAACAATGTCTATAATGCATTACAAAATGAAATGCTCTAAACTGTAATTTTCGAGTTATTCTGTAAGCTGGATATTGTGAAATGAGATTTAGAGAAAATTTGGCTCAGAGAGACATGGTAATTTTCTAAGCGATCACAAGTCAAACCAGTATCCAGTAGGGAAACTCAGGTTTTCATCTGAAGTATTTCCTATTTCCAATATTAAATTTTGTTCAGCTTGAAAGGTGTCTAGAAGGTCAAAACTTGTCTTAAAAGTAAGAAAAAATACAATCATTGTTGAAACTTAATGAAGAATCTATTAGGAAAGAGACAGATCAATGTATTTGACAGGATTAAAAAATGCACATGAGAATTTTCATAGCAAAAACTTCTTGTTCTAGAGGTTAGATGGATATGTTCCAATCTTTTAGCACAGACAGGCTGAAGTTACATTCTATTTTTAGTGATGATAATAGCAATAATAATTGTACAGTAACAGACACAGTAATACCTTGTATATTGATAAAGCCCTGTTATACTTTTATTGTTTTCACTTACATAAATTTGTGAGTTTCCTACCTTTGGGTTTTTCAGGGTAGTGAGGTAAGTTGCCTTATATAAGGTCCACGAGAGAGAAGCAGTTGCAGAGGCAGACAAACATCTAAGTCTCCTATGCCCAATCTTTTTTCACTTAGTAGTTATTCTAATATGATTACAACTTTCTAGAAAGATTCCAATTAGTCATATTGAAAACTCCACACACATCCTTATTACACCACCTCACCACAGGAAAGGGATCCATCATAGAGAAAGCTAATCATGGTCAATTCAGAAACAAACCATTACTTGTTTAAATCTAATTTCAACCCAGGAATTTAAAATTTCACTGGGACTGAAGAACTATAAGAATAATATAAAGAGAGAAAAAAAAGATAATCTGGATTTCTTTGTTTAACAATCATTGAAGGCAAAACCTGCTGGAGGGTGAGGAAAGGATCTGGTTTATTTGCATTTTGACACATCCTGCTTAAGATCAGTTCTCATCCTGTCAGGGCAGTTGCTAAATAGTATGATACCTAAGAAGGACTGCCTGCAGGCAAAGAACTAAGGAAGAGAAAACTAGAACACTGATAAGCTTTTATTAGAAATCTTGAAGTTGTCAAAGCCTTTGTGTGTAATCATAACTACTAAGGAGAGAGGGATAGAGTCAGAAGCACCAGCCAGGTTGGCCAGTGTCCTGTAATATTATATGTATGACATGTTTGTATCTACATGGTTATATCATAGATAATATACATTATAATATGTTTATAATGACTATAATTATATAGCATTATAATGTTTTCTATTTATATTATGTAGTCAGCACAGGAAGAGCTAAACATACTAGAAAGATGAGTAAAAGAAACTTACCAATTAAAAAAAATAAGGCACAAGGAAAGAAGCAGAGCCCAAAAGGAAATTTCTAAGAAATAAAACCCACAGTCCTTGGCTACTGGTCCTGATGAAGGGCATCAATCAGAGTTTTGGTCTATAGGGGGTTTTATAACAACAACAACAAGGGGATTTATACTACGATTTCTCTTTCTTTCTTGTACCAAGAACATGCCATAGCACCAGGGGCTACTGTGCACCACACAACCACTCTCTATCCACTCTCCTAGCAGTCTAGTCTCTCACCAGAGAGGGATAACATTTCTCAGTAATTCATACCCTGAGATGTCTGGGGATTCTATTCTGGGACCAGGCAGGATAATGTATTCAAATCTGCTTTCCTTTTCTGGACCACTACTTTAGAGAAATAGCAGACCATACCACACACCATGGCCAGACTGGTTAATTTCCTAGTATCTAGACATGGAAGAATATTGAACAAGTGGAAGAGTTTGAAGAATTCAAGAGTTTCAGAAAGTAGGAAAGTTTTTCTAAATTAAAAATTCTTGTTTCTGAATTTGTTCCTCTAGTGATTTCATTCCCTTTGTTGTTTAATTTTTTTTTTCTTTTAAAATTAGGGGTGTGTGTGTGTGTGTGTAAAACAACTATTTCTTTCCACTTCTTATTTCTCTCCATATTCCCTGCTGGAAAAAAGTCACTGCTTAGAAAATTATTGGAAAATTGAATATAAAAAATATAAAATATAGCTTGGGTACCATTTTGGGAGTCAGCAACACAGCAGAAGCTTAATTCAAATTTTAGAAGTTATAAAGTATCATCATTGTTTCTTTCTTTGATTTCAAGGCATCTTTACAATCCCAAATGTTCTGTGGAAAATGAGTTTTTTTTTTTTTTTAATCAAATACTTAGTTTGGATAATTTTGAAGACTCTTAAGTATAGAGGTAACTGGGTGATACAAGCTTGTGGTTTAAAATCGTTCTGAATCATATTCTAGCTAGAGGTCTGTCATAACTGTATATTTCCCTCAGTTGGGTTCACTTTTACTTTTACAGTAAGTATAAACTAAGGACCAGTGTAGTAATCTAAAAATGGATCGCATCCCACTGCATCCTAGAAAGAAGACAGAAAGAATAGTTTTATAGAGAAATATACCTCAACCCTCTCCCTTACCTTCCTTCTAAATCAAAGTCCAATTTTTTAAAAAAACAAGTTGCTCACACTCAGAGTTATTCAAAATACTCCTGGCATAAAAGTATTTTCAAAAGTTAAACTACAGATGTACCATTGCTATCTTATATTTATTTGTCCAAATTATAGTAAGAATAGGATCCCAGTCCTATACTCATTTGTAGACCTCCCTTTCCTTCCTAATTCTAACCTAAAGTATAGAATGCCTATAGTCACCTCAACTTAAACTCTTGGGCGTTTCCTTTGAGTTTCTCTTTTTCTTAGATGATCTTTTATTTTATATTCAATTAATAAGTTCTCTTGACTCCTTCTCTCTGATGAGTCTTTCATCCACACCTTCCTCTCTATTCCTGTTGCCTGGAGTCAGTCCACATTCTCTCATTCTCTCTTCTAACTGCTGCTGTGGTCCCTTTATTGGGCTCCTGCATGTAGTCTCTGCCTGATCCAATTCATTCTGCACACCACTGACATCACTGAGAGCAAACAAAGCCAATTTATTATTTTAAAAATTCAATGCTTCTCCACTACTTGTTTAATCATTTCCAAATGTCTTAGCTTTATGTTTAAGAAAATACAATTTCAATCCTAGTTCAAGCCCCAGACTACCTTTCTAGATTTCTCCCCCTATTTATCTCCTGTGCTTCAACCAACTTGGACTTTTTCATTCACTGCATACCTAATGAATTCTCCCTTGACAACATTCAGGGTTCTCTGCTCATGGTTGCTTTAAGACTCATTCTAGTAGGATACAATATATCCCAATTTGTATGAAATAGCCAGGATTTATACCTATTATCCTGGAATAACAACCAACAATGCTCACTTTTACTATCAGAAGCACTCCAGTCTGGATCTCTACCCCATCTATTAAAATCCCATTCTCCATAGAGTAGAATTCCCTTCATTTTCTGGGGATGAATAACATTCCATTGTATGTATATGCCATACTTTTTTAATCCATTCATCTGTCAATGAACATTTAATTATTTACATATCTTGACTATTGTGAGTTATGTTGCAATGAACATGCAGATACCTATTTGAGATCCTGATTTCAATTCTTTTGGACAACATGCAGTGAACTTGCAGATATACACTTGAGGTTCTGATGTCAACTCTTTTGGACAACATGAATAAACCTAGAGGACAGGACCTTATGCTAAGTGAAATAAGCCAACCACAGACAGACAAATAACTGTACAATTCTACTAATTTGAGATATCTAAAATAGTCAAATTCATAGAAACAGAAAGTAGAATGATGGCTGCCAGGGGCAGGGGAGAGGGTCAAATGGGGAGTTGTTATTCAATGGCTCTATGTTTTGATTATGCAAGATGAGTAAATTCCAGAGGTCTGTAGTACATTGTGTATATATTTTTAACATCACTGTATTGGGTACTTAATATTCTGTTAAGAGGGTAGGTCTTACATTAAGTGTTCTTACTACAATTTAAAAAATAAAACAGCATGGAAGACATAATAATCACTGCAAGGCTTTAGTATACAGGAATGTGTTTGTTCAAGGTCATGTGTTATTGAATTTAAAATTTTGCTATGAACAAACTTAATTTGGGTATTAAATAAGTGATTTTAAGTGCAAAAATGTTTTTTCAGCTAAGAAAATTTAAAATCCCTACTTTCAAATAGGTTAAAATGTCACCTTCTTCATGCAGTTTTTAGATAAAAGAGATCCTTCTCAGCTCTGTAGACTCACAGACACTTTGTACATCTTTAAGGCAATTACCTTTTAACTATTATAATCTAGTGCCTGCATGCTTTCACTCAGTCATGTCTGACTCTTTGTGGCACCATGGACTATAGTCCGCCAGGTTCCTCTGTCCAAGGAATTGTCCAGACAAGAACACTGGAGTGGGTAGCCATTTCTTTCTCTAGGGGATCTTCCCAACCCAAGGATCAAACCCACATCTACTGAGTATCCTGCACTGCAGGTGAATTCTTTACTGCTGAGCCATAAGGGAAGCCATTTATAATCTAGATGGGGGTGCAAACTATAGCCCATGGGCCAAATCTGGCCTGCTGCCTGCTTTTGTATAGCTTTTTGTGAGCTAAGAATGGGCCAAAGAACCAAATAGATATTTCTCCAAAGAAGACATACAGATGGCTAACAAACACATGAAAAGATGCTCAACATCACCTATTATCAGAGAAATGCAAATCAAAACCACAATGAGGTACCATTTCACGCCAGTCAGAATGGCTGCGATCCAAAAGTCTACAAGCAATAAATGCTGGAGAGGGTGTGGAAAAAAGGGAACCCTCTTACACTGTGGGTGGGAATGCAAACTAGTACAGCCACTATAGAGAACAGTGTGGAGATTCCTTAAAAAACTGGTAATAGAACTGCCTTATAACCCAGCAATCCCACTGCTAGGCATACACACTGAGGAAACCAGAATTGAAAGAGACACGTGTACCCCAATGTTCATCGCAGCACTGTTTATAATAGCCAGGACATGGAAGCAACCTAGATGCCCATCAGCAGACGAATGGATAAGAAAGCTCTGGTACATATACAGAATGGAGTATTACTCAGCCATTAAAAAGAATACATTTGAATCAGTTCTAATGGGGTGGATGAAACTGGAGCCTATTATACAGAGTGAAGTAAGCCAGAAAGAAAAACACCAATAGAGTATACTAACGCATATATGTGGAATTTAGAAAGATGGTAACAATAACCCTGTATGCAAGACAGCAAAAGAGACACGGATGTATAGAACAGTCTT
Source organism: Bos mutus (assembly GCF_027580195.1). Lineage (NCBI taxonomy): Eukaryota > Metazoa > Chordata > Mammalia > Artiodactyla > Bovidae > Bos > Bos mutus. The sequence continues at coordinate 67,347,523 of NC_091619.1, read as the reverse complement.
TTGGACTCTGTGGGAGAGGGAGAGGGTGGGATGATTTGGGAGAATGGCATTAAAACATGTATAATATCATATAAGAAACGAATCGCCAGTCCAGGTTCGATGCAGGATACAGGATGCTTGGGGCTGGTGCACTGGGATGACCCAGAGGGATGGTATGGGGAGTGAGGTGGGAGGGGGGTTCAGGATGGGGAACATGTGTACACCTGTGGTGGATTCATGTTGATGTATGGCAAAACCAATACAATATTGTAAAGTAATTAGCCTCCAATTAAAATAAATAAATTTAAATTAAAAAAAGAATGGTTTTTATTTTTAAAAAATAGTTTTAAAAATAAAGAGTATTTTGTGATATAAGAATTATACAAAATTCAAATCTCAGTGTCCATAAATACAGACTTTTGGAAAATAGCTACATGCATTTATATATATATTTATTTACATATATACACTACTCACTATGGCTGAGTAGTCACAACAGAAGCCATCTGGCCTGCATAGCCTAAAATTTACTACCTAGATTTTTACAGAAAAGGTTTGCTGACCTCTGATCTAGGCCATAATGTCCTTTTACGGCAGCAGTTAAGCACAGAGTGTTGTGTGCTACACACGAATTGCAATCTATGTATTAGTAAGACACGGCACACCACTCCAGTACTCTTGCCTGGAAAATCCCATGGACAGAAGAGCCTGGAAGCCTGGAAGGCTTGCTAAGAGTCAGGCACGACAGAGCGACTTCACTTTCACTTTTCACTTTCATGCATTGGAGAAGGAAATGGCAACCCACTCCAGTGTTCTTGCCTGGAGAATCCCAGGGATGGGGGAGCCTGGTGGGCTGCCGTCTATGGGGTCGCAGAGAGTCGGACACAACTGAAGCGACTTAGCAGCAGCAGCAGCAAGACACACCTGTAACTGACAGGCTAATACATCATAAGCAGGCTCTGGTGAAACTCAAAGTGCTGTATTTCAAATTTCAGATCTTCTTTTCTGGAAGGGGATAAGGCCTATATAGTGGATATGTTATCTAAGGATTTCATTTTGGGGTTAAGCTTAAGTCTGCTACCTAGACATTTCAAACTCCAATAAAATAAATCATAAAAAAATTAAATTAAATTCAGAGGTAATAAGAGAGTTTTGTTTCTTAGGTTTACATTTCGTTCCACACTAGTTCTTCTTTCCTACAACTGTCATTCTGCCTCTTTTTTTCAGGGACAGCTTTCTATCTTCATTCAGAAACTGATTCATTTACTAGTTTTCTTTGTGACAGCTGAAATTTCAGTGATATCAACCATCCTGAAAGGTCATTAATATCAAGCATTAGAGCAAAAATGGAGGTCTTAAAAGTCATTTTTCTCTGACAGATCATCCATTCATGCCTAATGAGTCAGTTTAGGGACTGTCCACTGCCCATGAATTCAGTCTGATGATCACCTCTTATTTGAAGTTCCTGGTGTCCCCTGAGTACATCTGTCTATGACGTGGCTGCATTGATAATGCACAGTTTAGAAGCACTTCTCCTCTGTGGTTCGGTTGGCACCTGCATGATGCCATTAAGTCATCCGTTACCTCTCAGTTTCTTACTGCAGAAGTCTGTTCCAGAAAATTGAATGGTTGCTTCACTTCCCAGAGGCTTTATTAAAAGACAGTTAATTTGGGGGCCATTCTCTAAGCTCCACTGAGATACTTGGCAAACTGCAGAATGTGGCTTGAATTAAATCAAGCTAAATGATGCTTAGTCAGCAGACTCAAAACATTTGGGAACTATGTGAGGTACAGTTCTGTGTAAGTTAAAAAAGTCTTCTATTCTTCCACTCTTCACTATTAATGGAGAATCTGGTGATCAGTGATAAGAGCATTTTCTAAGAGTTGTGTTTGAAGGAGTTAACTGTAACCTTCCCATTTCCCTCCAGCTTCTTTTTTTCCCAGACATACTGTCTAAGAGTTCTCTACTGTTCTATTCCCACAGCTTTAGAAAATACCATATATACGACTTGGGGGTGTGTGTGAAAGTTGAGATTTTAGAAATAAGCAAATTACACCAGCCATTTCTACAAGTATGATAAAAGGTTAAAAATTATCTTTAAGAATTACACTGTTACATAATCAGAAAATAGGGAGGCACAATGAGCTTTTAATCACATGAACTCGTATTTTCAGGTGCTCAAACTAAATACAAGCGTTTTAATTTTCTTAAAAAAAAATTGGACTCTGTGGGAGAGGGAGAGGGTGGGATGCTTTGGGAGAATGGCATTGAAACATGTATAATATCATATATGAAACGAGTCACCAGTCCAGGTTCGATACACGATACTGGATGCTTGGGGCTGGTGCACTGGGACGACCCAGAGGGATGGTACGGGGAGGGAGAGGGAGGAGGGTTCAGGACGGGGAACACATTATACCTGTGGCGAATTCATGTTGATATATGGCAAAACCAATACAATATTGTAAAGTTAAAAAATAAAATAAAAAGGAAAAAAAATTTAAGAATGACTTTACAGTTATATTTACTTTAAAAGATAATTTTGACACCCAATCATTGAGAAGAGAGTGTTAGTTTTATCATTTTTTAGTACATGTTAAACTGTTGCTGAAAGTGAAATATTCCAAATAGCATAACACTCTAAGAAATCATACAATGACACTGATCATTTATTTTGAATTGATTAGAATATTTAAGATGATATTTCAGTATTGTACTTGCATGATTTAGTTCTTTTGGATAACTGAATCTTAAAAGCTTCCCCTATTCTCTATTTCCGGAGAAGGTGATGGCACCCCACTCCAGTACTCTTGCCTGGAAAATCCCATGGATGGAGGAGCCTGGAAGGCTGCAGTCCATGGGGTTGCTAAGAGTTGGACATGACTGAGCGACTTCACTTTCACTTTTCACTTTCATGCATTGGAGAAGGAAATGGCAACCCACTTCACTTTCTTGCCTGGAGAATCCCAGGGATCCGGGAGCCTGGTGGACTGCCGTCTATGGGGTCGCACAGAGTCAGACACGACTGAAGTGACTTAGCAGCAGCAGCAGCAGCGTCCTCTATTTCTCCTATATTGTTTGCACTTGGGTTTCCAATGTCTTTAGAGAGTAACTTTAACTGGTTATAATTTATATTTTCTATCTGTAAAGGGGAAATAAAACTTCATTTTTAAATACAGAAGTTTAAATGATGTCTATATAAATATCTCTTTTGTTTAAAATGGAATAAGGTCAGACAAAATTGATCTTACTATATTATTCATCATCTTTGTAAAACCTGCATTATAGTTAAGAATGTGTCAGTGAGAGGAAACTACTCAGAAAATTGCTAGTAAAGTGAACACTAGATCACAGTTATTGCCCACAGCATGACTGGTATCATCAAAGAGGTCTTAAGAGAACCAGCTTAGAACAGCCTTGGGAATTGGTCCAAAAGTTCACAGAGACTCTGAAACAGTTTGGAGAAAGAAATGGCTACCAACTCCAGTATTCTTGCCTGGGAAATCCCATGGACAGAGGAGTCTGGCAGGCTATAGTCCATGGGGTCACAAAAGAGTCAGACACGACTTAGTGACTGAAAACGCACATGTATCAGTTCAAAATGCTCTTTAATGTTCTTGGAATAGGTTAGCATCCCTCTACATAGAAACACAGAGTAGGTGCTCAAGAATATTTGTTTAAACAGTGAACTTCTGAAAATTTTCATGACTGGAATAGCTACAAAAATTCTGCTATTAAAATTTATTTTTAAATCATACTTCCTTAAATAATATGATAAACAATTAATATTTTTAGTAATCAAAGGCCTACATGTTAAAATGAAAAGATTACTATTTGTCACCCAAAATTTTAATAATGAAAAAAGGTACCTACAGATGATGGACATGTCATAAAATTATATGCCCTTTGATCTAGTAATTTCTTTTCTAGTAATTTATAGTATGGAAACATGTATTGAAGAAACAAGAATTAATTTATAAGGATTTAAAACACTTTATAATAAAATTTGAAAGCAATTTTTAGAATAATAATTATATGAAAACATGGTCATAATATATTGAGAAAAATAGGTTATAAAACATATATGTCATATATGTATAGATATATAAACATATATGTAAATGCTTAATAATATAAAAAAAGGATAAAATAAAAGGCTGCTGCTGCTGCTGCTAAGTCGCTTTAGTCGTGTCAGACTCTGTGCAACCCCATAGACGGCAGCCCACCAGGCTCCCCCGTTCCTGGGATTCTCCAGGCAAGAGCACTAGAGTGGGTTGCCAATTCCTTCTCCAATGCATGAAAGTGAAAAGTGAAAGTGAAGTCGCTCAGTCGTGTTGGACTCTTTGTGACCCCATGGACTGCAGCCCACCAGGTGCCTCGGTCCATGGGATTCTCCACGCAAGAGTACCAGAGTGGGGTGCAGCCACTATCTCAAGGTGGTATGATTTTATGTGATTTTGTTTTTATTCCTTTGCTTTTTCTGTTTTTTTCAAAACTGTCACAATGAGCACAAATTGCATTTATAATAGAAAAGAAAATCTAAGACACATAGATTGCATTTGACAACTATAAATAGATTTCTGCCTTATTTTATTATATGAAATTCTTTCTGATCCCCTCAAAATAAGTTTAAAAATGGATCTTCTGCTCTTTCACTTTTTTCTTGATTATTATTGACTAAAATTCAAAACACATTTTTATTGCCTTTAAGCAAAATGGTTACTAAAAAAGTGTGTGACAGAGTGACAGACTGTCTTCTGATTAATCTTTCTTATTGCTCAAATATTTCTAAATGGGGATGGAATTGAACATACACATCCATAAATGCCTCAGTAAACTTCTTACAAATCAGACCTTTGTTTCCCAGTAACGAACATCTCACCAACTTTATAAGACACAGACCCCTGCTTCTTGTTTGAATCACTGCATATATGAAAACAGAGTTGGCCTTTTAACCTTCACTCATCAAGTCTCTCCAATTTGATGGTATGTCTCTCTTTTGTCATTTTCTTTATATCTATTTAGCAAATCTGGATAATAAAAATCCTTTTTTATTTTCCTTAAAATAATGTATTCAGTAAAATATGTATTCAGTGGTTTTCTTAGAACTTTGCCTCTGCTTAGAATGTTTATTAGCTATCTATACTAATTTTAAGCAGGTTGTCCTATAGTTACTCTAGTGCTTTTGGAACATGAAATGAAAATTTAGTTTTGGAAATAAATTTAACAAGGCAATTACCTCAGTCATAAAACATTTTATACTTATAATCATTTAAGTGTCCATTAGATAAAAGAATAAATTTTAAATAATTTAAAAGAAATCTAACTGTGGTATTGGAGAAGACTCTTGAGAGTCCCTTGGACTGCAAGGAGATCCAACCAATCAATCCTAAAGGAAATCAGTCCTGAATATTCATTGGAAGGACTGATGCTGAAGCTGAAACTCTAATATTTTGACCACCTGATGTAAAGTACTGACTCACTGGAAAAGACCTTGATGCTGGGAAAGACTAAAGGCAGGAGGAGAAGGGGACGACAGAGGATGAGAGGTTGGATGGCATCACCAACTCAGTGGACGTGAGTTTGAGTAAGCTCCAGGAGTTGGTGATGGACAGGGAGGCCTGGCGTGTTACAGTCCATGGGGTCACAAAGAGTCAGACACAACTGAGTGACTGAACTGACTGATACAAGAAACTGGAAATAGTAAGTACATTAATAAGGGGGACTGTGTGTCTGGGAAGAGATGAGGTAGACCTAATTTTTACTGCATATCCTTTTGTAACTTTTAAACTGTGTATCAAACACATGTATTATTCCAGTCAAAAACAATTTTTATAAGAGAAAATCAGTTGAGTATTGATTTGGCATATCTGAGAAACAGAAATAACCTGGGAAGTAACATCAACTATTAACCATTAAAATGAATACAGTAGGAAACAAAATTAACTTAATTTACTAGAAATTAAACTATAAACTATATAGATATAAAGTCATTAGACACATTCCACAAGTAAAATCCTTAACTATGATATAAATTTACCTATGTATCTTGATTGAAAGATTGAATTTTGGCCATTAATGATTTACATCATACCTGTAGAAAACAAGGCTTCTCCCATCATAAACATTTTTTTTAACTTAGAATTTGTTTTGGCAATAATTTCAGTTTTTAGAGGAAGACAAACACAATATGACATCTTGGGTTTAAGGAATATCTGGTATCACTATACTACTATGTTTTTGGTAATTTTTACTTTGAAATGGGAGGTCTGCTGACTTTAGGAAGAAAATTAACAATTTGTGAGATGGTATAATAAGAGATGGTAGTTTTCATTACATGTCCAAAGCAAAGAAGCCTAGACATTCAACACGTGTCCAGTAAATGAATGAGTGAAAGTGTTACTTGAACATCAGACATTAGTATACTGTAAACATTTTTAAAATGTATAAAACTTCTGTGTCCCTCTGTTCTCAAATTATTCAGAAAAGGGGGAAATTCTAACCATTTATCTAGAGCTTGAAGTGCTACATGAATTGCTCATTCTTTTCTGAAAATATCTGCTGCTGTTGCTGCTGCTGCTAAGTCGCTTCAGTCGTGTCCGACTCTGTGCGACCCCAGAGACCGCAGCCCACCAGGCTCCCCCGTCCCTGGGATTCTCCAGGCAAGAACACTGGAGTGGGTTGCCATTTCCTTCTCCAAAGCAGGAAAGTGAAAAAATAAAGCGAAGTCGCTCAGTCATGTCCGACTCCTAGCGACCCCATGGACAGCAGCCTATCAGGCTCCTCCGTCCATGGGATTTTCCAGGCAAGAGTACTGGAGTGGGGTGCCATTGCCTTCTCTGGAAAATATCTGCTAGTACATTTTATTCTACAAGCTGTTCATTCTACAACAAAGCATTACTAGTAAGAAAAGGGTGAGTGAGTGAGTAAATGAGTGAAGTCACTCAGTTGTGTCTGACTCTTTGCAACCCCATGGACTTTAACCTGTCAGGCTCCTCCATTCATGGGATTTTCCAGGCAAGTATACTGGAGTGGGTTGCCATTTCCTCCTCCAGGGGATCGTCTGGACTCAGGAATGGAACCTGGGTCTCCCACACTAAAGACAGACTCTTTACCATCTGAGCCACCAGGGAAGCCCAAGAACAGGGTGATTGCTATTAATTTTAAAGCGGACTTCATTAAACTTTTTAGGGTTTAAGATAAAACAATGTTTTCTAAATGTTTATTGCTTTGCACTTACTAAATACAGTCTCTGTGTAATCCAATAGAAAACTGAACTTAACTGTATCAGTTTAAAATGTGTTCAGTTGCAAATACCAGAAAATTTATGCCAGAAACAGTGGCTGAAATTCCAAAGAATTTGTTTCATACAAGAAGTTCTGCAATTGGAAGTCCTGAGCTAGTGCTGTGTGCCATTCAGTGATGCCTTTAGGGACCAAAGTAACTCAAATCCTCTTTCTGCCCCCTCTCATCTTTAGCTTGTAGGGATTTATCTTCATGTTTGTACCTCATATCACAAGTTGACTGCTGCACTCAAGACACCTGTATCTCTTCAATAAAGCTTTGTTTTATTATTTAGAAAAGAAAGTCCCTCCTAGAAGACTTGCCCTTGAGCTCATAGGCTTGAACTGTGTCTCATGGCCATTCCTGCCTGGAAAGTGGTTAGGAAAATTGAATGTTTGACTTTTCAACTTCTACAGTAAAGGAGACAAGGCAGAAGATGGTATGGAATGGATGTTCAGGGAGACAAATTACAGAATAGACCATGGTTACTAGTGAGATTCATTTAAACAATCATAAAAATAATAAGACTTTCCTATTCTAATAATTTTTAGACAACCCAAATGGATTATACCAAAGAATGTTTTTCTCTATCATTATTAAATATTAAATATGTTTTATAAGAATAACATATGAAAACTGAATATTGTATATTCTCACAGAATTCAAGTAGTCAAAATGAGATTCATTTCCCAGGTTAGTATATTCTGGAGCCGATAACAGTAAAATAGGAAATTATAACATCTTATTTCTGAATAATTTTACATTTTATATTCAATACATTAAATAATTCTTGACATTTGTGTTCAGCGGGAGACTGAAATTTAAATCCAGCCATAGTAAATGTATGAAGTTACAGCTGTCCTAAGCTAAATATTGAAATAAATATTTTTGTTAAGTTAATAAATATATTTTAAAAAAATCATTAGACATAAAATATATCACAAATTATACCAATAAGTCTCTTTCATTTCAACAAGAGATACTCAGAACAGTATCTTAATAATAAGTCTGGAAGACATCAGGCAATTCTGTCCAGGAACTGTCTATTTTTTAAATATAACAAAGTATAACAATACATACATAATGGGTCTCAGTTCTTATTACTATCCTCTTTCCTATCATTCTGAGATAAAAATGGAGAATGCATATTTTCCCCCAGATTTAAGTCCTTCCTCCTCAGGGTTTCAAAAAACCTCCCTACCAATTTTTCCAATAGCTATTTGTTCAGTTCAGTTCAGTTCAGTGGCTCAGTCATGTCCGACTCTTTGTGACCCCATGAACCACAGCATGCCAGGCCTCCCTGTCCATCACCAACTCCCGGAGTTCACTCAGACTCATGTCCATTGAGTCAGTGACGCCATCCAGCCATCTCATCCTCTGTCGTCCCCTTCTCTTCCTGCCCTCAATCTTTCCCAACATCAGGGTCTTTCAAATGAGCCAGCTCTCCGCATCAGGTGGCCAAAGTATTGGAGTTTCAGCTTTAGCATCAGTCCTTCCAGTGAACACCCAGGACTGATCTCCTTTAGGATGGACTGGTTGGATCTCCTTGCAGTCCAAGGGACTCTCAAGAGTCTTCTCCAACACCACAGTTCAAAAGCATCAATTCTTCGGCGCTCAGCTTTCTTTATAGTCCAACTCTCACATTCATACATGACCACTGGAAAAACCATAGCCTTGACTAGACGGACCTTTGCTGGCAAAGTAATGTCTCTGCTTTCAAATATGCTATCTAGGTTGGTCATAACTTTCCTTCCAAAGGGTAAACATCTTTTAATTTATTTGTTAAGTGTCTACTATTTGCTACTAAGGTAAGATATGTATATGTGTGTGTATATGGCAGGGGCGGGGGGTGGGCATGGAGTACAGCATGCGGAGGTAAGTCAAAACTGTTGGAGGAGGAAGGAGACATAAAGGCCCCCCAAAAAAGAATATGACTCTAGCCCTTACATACTCTAGTTTCATGGTATAAAATAAATAAAAACATCTAAAAGATTAACATTAAAAATAAATACTGTCTAAAATGTAGAAGTAAAAGTAAGTACTATAGTTAGGAAGAATCTAGATGGTTAGAGTAGAAAAAGCTCAGTGTGAGTTAGAATATAGGAGACACTTTAATTACAAGGGATGAATCAAATTTTTAATTTTGGCGATTTTTGACTGGTTGGGAAGAGAGGTCCATTCTAGGCAAAAGGATGTACAAGAACAAAGATGCAAAATTAAGTGCATGGCTGATGGAAATGAGAAAGAGGTCAGGTTAGTTGGAATTCTTTTTCAGTGGAAATTATGAAACAGATCAGTTAGTTCACAGAATCAAAAGAAACTAACTCATTATTTTATTTTCATAATATCTATTGGTACCTATTCTGTACCAGGTACTACAGTACATACTACAAATACAATGGTGAACCAGACAGATATGGTACGTTCTCTCATTAAACCCACAATTTAATATGGTAAACTGACCATAAATAAGTAAAGGTCAACAAATAAGATAATGACAGATTTATGTAGTAATGGAAGTGCTAGGAAGGAAATAAACATGATATTAGAAAAGAGTATAATAAGGACACTATGAAAGAGTAGGGAAGAACTCTGAAAAGATTGTTGGGTGGCATACTTTTTTGATTAAAATTCACATGGAACCACAAAAGACTTTGAATAACCAAAGCAAAATCTTGAGAAAGAAGAACAAAGCTGGAGGAATTTACTTCCTGATGTCAAAGCATGGTATTACAAAGCTATAGTATTCAAAACAGTATGGTATTGGCATACAGACACATACATAAATGGAGCATAATTGAGAGCCCAGAAATAAAGCCCCCAATCAATGGTCAACAAACAATTGATAAGGGAGCCAATATCACGCAATGAGAAAAAAGGATAGCCTCTTCAATTAATGCTGTTGGGAAAATGAAATAGTCACATACAAACAAACAAAATTTCACCCCTATCTTACACCACTCACAAAAATTAACTCAAAATCGATTAAAAACTTAAATGTAGGACTGGAAACTATAGAACTCCAAAAGAAACAACGAAAATGGCTTCTTGACATTGGTCTTAGCAACAATTTTTAAGATATAACATCTAAAGCACAAGCAACAGAGGCGAAAATAAGTGGGGCTACATCGTACTGAGGAGCTTCACCGCAACAAATGAAACCATCAGCAAGGTGAAAAGGCAACAGACAGAATGGGAGACAATATTTGCAAATCATATATCTAGTATGGGTTAGCATCCAAAAAATATAAAGAAATCATACAATTCAAAAGCAAATCCAAACAATCCAATTAAAAATGAGCAGAGGATCGAAGCAGACATTTTTTCAAAGAAGCCATAAAGATGGCCAACATATATGTGAAAAAGTGTTCAACGTTATTAATTGTCAAGGAAATGCAAACCAAAACCATAGTGAATTACCACCTTACACCTATTAGAATGGCTACCATCAAAAAGTCAAAATATAAGTGTTGCCAAGAATTTGGAGGAAAGGGATCCTTTGTGCACTACTGATGGGGATGTACATTGGTACAGCCACCGTGGAAAACAGTATGGAGGTTCTTCAAAATATTAAAAATCAAACTACCATATGACTTGACAATATCACTTTGGGGTATAAATCCAAAGGAAATGAAACAGGATATTGAAAAAATATCTGCACTGCCATGTTCATTGCAGTATCAGTCATACTAGCAAAGTATGTATGTAGCGAAGTTTTCTTACATGGAAACAATCTATCAGTTGACAAATGAATAAAGATATGGTATAATTCTATACAGTGGAACACATTCAGCCTTCGGAAAGAAGGAAAACCTGCCATTTGTTACCACGTGGATGGAGCTTGAGGACGTCATGCTAAGTGAGATAGTGTAGAACAAATACTATCAGTTCGTGTAGAACAAATACTCCATGATATCACTTACTTATCTAAAAACGGTGAACTCTTGGAAACCAAGTAGAATTGTGGTTACTGGGAGTTCGGGGGTAGAAGAATGGGGAAATGTTGGTCAAAACGTATAAACTTGCAGCTAGAAAATAAAAATATTCTGGAGATCTAATGGACAGCCTAGGGATTAAAGTCAACAACACTGTACTATATACTTCAAAGTTTCTAAGAGACTAGTCTTAAATGTTCTCACCACAAGAAAGAAATGGTAATCATGTGATAGGATGGAAGTGTTAGCCAACCATTTTACAGCATTTAAGTGTAACTTAGACAATGTCATATAGCAATTATATCCCAATAAAGCTGGACTTAAGAAAGAAAGAGGTGGTGGGAGTTATGTATTAAGCAGAAGAAACAACAAACGCAAAGATCCTGAGGGCAGGTGGGACCAGGGTTGGTTGCCATGTGATCTGATGGATGGTCAGTATGAACAAAACATAGAAGAAAAAGGGAGATAGCAATACAAGAGGAGGCTGGTACAGCAGAATGACTGATCGGTCCTCAGTTTGGACATGTCCATCAGGGAAATCCACAGTTACAGTATCTTATGTCTAAGGACTTGATGGTTTATGACTCATTTTGGCATATATGATCTCGTTTGGATCATTAAAACACCTCTGTAAAGTTGACACAAAAGCTGTTACTAACACATCGTTTTACAAATTAGGTAACTACTGACTATAATTTCAGCTTATTTTCGACTGGAAGTTCTTCGATAGAGGAGTAATAAACCAAAAGCAGAATCTTAGTTACATATATCTGGCACTAGAATGGAGGATAAATTGGAATAAAGTATGTGGTGAATGCAGAAGGATGAGAGTTAGGGAAATGAGGGCTGAAATAGAGCAGTGGAAAGACAGAAGAGAATGAAACCAGGGCCAGTTCTGCTTCATCAGCATCACCAGCCTCCCACGCACATCTGTTTTCCTGGGTCGCCAGGATACTGTGATGATAAATGTCACAGCATGAAGAGAGTTTACAGTTCCACAAAGATTCTTCATGGACTAAAATAGATGTGAATGAATTTTTCCCTAACAGTTTCTAACACAGAGGGAGAAAGGATGCTCACAAATCTTTGAGCATCAAACCTTATATTTATCTCTCCTATGGTCTTCAAAGCACTCTGTTCCACTTTTTTATTGTGTCAACTTGATAAAAATGTATTTTCTCTGAGCTTTGGGAGACCAAAGATCTTATTTTTCATTTTCTGGTGTGAATGTGGTTAGGTGACATCTGTCTTTTCTGTAATGGACAGAAAGTGTTGCTCTATTGTTGCTTTTAACCTCCGAAGGCCACATCAAAAGAGAGCTGGCCTTGAATGCTTCTAGATGTGGATGTCGATTATTAACAAGCCATGTGACAAGTTATTCAATCGTGTTGTTTCTAGCTCTTGTCAACTATGTGTAAGCGAGCAAAGACAGGGTAAAAGACAAGCATGTGAAGAAAAAAGTGACAACTGAAGACAAGACAAAATCGAGAGGAAAAATAAGCTGAAAAGAGATTTAGGGAGGAAAAAAATGAGGGGAAGGAGTAGGGCTCCTAATTAAAGTCAGAAGAATCAAGGTAAAGGATGAAAAGGAAAAAGGCAAGAGAGAAGAAATCAGAGAAACAGGATCAATAAAAATGCATAGGACTTCCCTTGTGGTCCAGTGCTTAAGAATCTGCATGCCAGTGAAGGGGACACGGGTTCAATCTCTGGTCCAGGAAGATTCCACATCCTGGGGCAACTAAGCCCGTGCACCGCAACTACTGAGCCTGTATGCCTAGAGCCTGTGCTCCACGGCAGGAGAAGCCAGTGCAATGCGAAGCCCACGCACTGCAACTAGGGATGCCCGCACACAGCAAGGAAGGTCCAGTGCATCCAAAAATAAAACAAAAATTTTTTAAGGAAGAAAAATGCAGAGAAAGAACCATTGTGGTATAAGGAAAGGAAAAGAAAATATATAAAGGTCATCCATAAGAAAGTTTACTGAAACTTTGATTTTGAAGAAAATCATAAAGCAGATACACACATCCAATTGTAAAGTTAGTATTTCATAATCTGTGAAAGGAGATAATGAGAGGTGGTGGTTATTAAATTAATTGAAACTTAATGTCTCTACTTTTACTTTATAGTTTAAGTAATTTTAACAGTCAAATAATAAAGGTTGTACACAGGAACAAAGTTTAAGGACATCTGTTCTTTGTATCTATTGTTCCCCTCCTTTTAAAACACTTGTTATTTCCTTTCTAATACAACTATTATCTGCCAGCTGCCTACAAACCACTCAACAGACCCAACATGTCTCTTTCTGCCTCTCCTATTAACACACTTGGCGAATCTACCAAGTCTCCATGTCTGTGCAGCCTAGTCCCAGAAGTTACAGTTAGGACAACCTCCAATCTCCTGTAATTAACACTGGATAGCAGGAACATGCCAGCATCATCATTCATATTTTGCTGTGAAAGCTGCATGTGTTCAGTAGTTGGTTGTTTAAAGAGCTAGAAGATTTTCAGTTTCACTCTTACTTCATCTTTTAGTAACTGGATAAATGTGCCAAAGTGTGTGGAGAAGCAGCCTGTCTTCAGATTTTAATCGACACAGGGGTTGCAGTAGCAGCAATAACAGCAGCTGAGATATTGCCAAAAGACTTAAAAGGCCAAAATGAAATGTGCTGGACACAAAAAGGACTTGGGTTTACCTTAACAAATGAAAGTACTTGGAAAGATAACTGGGACTCTTAAGACTGTCTAAGGCAATCATCAAATAACTCTGAATCATCCCCAACTCTTGATCATCACTTTCTGTAGGGCTCAATGGTAGCTTTTCAGAATTTCAAATTTATCTAAAACTTAGACAGCAAATTAATATGATTGCTTCATTTTAGTTTGTGTTCACAAAGAGCTTTTCTAGAAGAAGAAAGTAACTGACCTGCAGCTTTTAGTCATTCTCCTGGTCTCATCATGCTGCAAACAGAGGGAAAGTGGTCGGTCTTCAGGCTGGGCTTGCTCCATGAGGCAACAATGTGCCTTGAGAATCACAGTCTGGAAATCTAGGTTCTATCTTAAGTTGTCTATCTGGCAAGTCTCTTTGTTGTTGCTGTTTGAGTCTCTAAGTCACATCTGACTCTTTGCAACCCCATGGACTATAGCTTACCAGCCTCCTCTGTCCATGGGATTTCCTAGGCAAGAAAACTGGAATCGATTGTCATTTCCTTTTCCAAGGGACCTTCTCCACTCTGGGATTGAACCTGTGTCTTGGGGCTTGGCAGGTAGGTTCTTTACCCATGAGACCCACTTGGGAAGCCCCTCATCTCAATACTGGCATAATCTCAGGGCTTTCTCAGGATCCAGCTCATCTTTCAATTTTACCTGGTCATCTAAGGGGATTTCATCTATATCATGGTTTCTAAGGCATCAGCAATGAACAGCCTTAATTTTCTCCCAAATGCTAGCTCCTTACTTTTAAATTCAATGATCCAAAATCAAGTTTACTATCTATTGCTCCCAGAGGTCTAAAAATTTGCTCTTTTCCTTACCTATTTTTGTCTACCACCCACTCTCTCACTCAAACTACAAATCCTGCCATTCTCAACTCCTTTCTCATCCTCCACATCTGTTTGATTGACAAGTTATAAAATTCTCCATCTACAATGTTCTGTTTCTTTTTCTACAGTCTCTCTGCCACTGCCTAGGTTGAAGCCTCATTATCTCTTATCTGGACGGATACCACAGCCTCCAAACAGCATCATGCACTCTCTCACCCATCATCCACACTTTGTAAAATACAGAATTTGACATATAAATGCATCGGTCAGAACCTTTTAAGATTCTCAACTGCTTACAAAATAAAGTCCAAACTCCATAATCTGGCCTTTACTAAACTGCTCAAAATTACTTTCTATTGTCCATTCACACTCACAAATAACCTTTGCTCTTTCAAATCTTAGTGGCTTTGTATTTGGTTGAACCATATGAAATTGGTGATATTTAACTATTTTGACATAAAAATGACAATTTCATAAAACTTAACTAAGAACGCCTTTTGTCTCTGCCAGGAATACTCTTTCACCCCTTACTGCCTGGCAAAACATCAAGACCCAGCTTAAATGTTGTCTCCTTTGGTAAGCAATCATTGACCACACTAGACTAAAGAACTGATCTCTCCACTGTGCTCCCTGACCACTCTGTCATATCTCTGCCATAGCACTGTGCTTTAATTATTTGTATATACTTGTCTTTGCCACTGGAATATGGGAAAGTTGAGAGTAGAACCTAAGACTTAATTATCTCTGTATCTTTACTTCTAGTATGCCATTGCCTTCTCCAGGGGCTCTTCCCAACCCAGGGATCAAACCCAGGTCTCCTGCATTGCAGGCAAATTCTTTACCAGCTGAGCCACCATAGAAGCCCAAGAATACTGGAGTGGGTAGCCTATTCCTTCTCCAGGAGATCTTCCCGACCCGGGAATCGAACTGGGCTCTCCTGCATTGCAGGTGGATTCTTTACCATCTGAGCTACCAGGGAATCCCTAATGTCTAAATAAGAGTTAATAAATATTTATTGAATGAGAGACTAAATTTCCTTCTTAACTTGGTACACAAAGGAGCTGATAAATTTTTTGGTTAAATTTGGGAGGAATGTTGGTATTATGATTTAATATATCATAGAATGCCTCTTTCCTCTTCTTATATCACCTTCCCCCTTTTCCTTCCTACTGGCTGTGGATTTGATCTTACCAGATGGATTTAATATAACTATGAAAGAAATGATTATACACTACCAGAGCATATGGCCACTATGAGCCCTGCTATGCACATGTAATCCACATGAAAGCAGATGTATAATGTTCATCTGACCAAACTCCACGAGGCAGGTAACAGACAAAGGCAGCAGCCACAAGGTAAATAATTCCTAAGCAAATCCTAACATTCAAACCAAAATTATTTTCTACCCACCAAAACCCATGAGGATCAATGAAACCTCTCTCTAAAAATGCATGGAGGACATTTACGGAAGTTGCAAAATGTGCAGGAGGCATTTTATATAGCAGGCATTTTTGCAAAGCCTATTAATGTTGAAAGAAGTTGCACCTCTAGAATTTTACCAGTTTGTGGAATTAGTGATTAAAATCCCAAGACCAATAGAAATAAGAGATAAAGCCTGTTTGTATTTTAAATACTGGACTTTATATAGGACTAGAACATTAGATAGTCAAAAAATATGATTTTAGACTGAGAGACTGTAAAAGTTCCAATTTTTCAATCACCTCTGATAACGGGAAGATGCCTACTTAGCTTCAACTAATCTAGATACAGACAGGGTGTGCAGATCACAAGCAGATCACTGGGAAATCCAGGATGGGCCAAGACCACAGCAGGGCTTAGACATTAGAAGGACTTAAACCAGAACGAGGACAGACTTGTCCCTCAACAACTTCCCCCACCTGTTAGTGACAGGCATCTGGGGATGATTCTGATGCCTGCATATTACTGGTTGCTGAAATTGATAAAAATTAGTTGGAATATTATACACAGTAAATTCCTTAGTTGTGTTCAGTCATTTATTCTCAACTAATGATTCTGTGGCTGTCACAAAATGCCTTTTACACACACACAATTAAGAATAGATTCTTAAGCAAGGGAGATGCATCCATCACCCTAATGCTGGGAAAGATTGAGGGCAGGAGGAGGAGGGGGCAACAGAGGATGAGATGGTTGGATGGCATCACTGACTCAATGGACAGGAATCTGAGCAAACTCCAGGAGATAGTGAAAGACAGGGAAGCCTGGTGTGCTGCAGTCCATGGGGTCACAAAGAGTAGGACATGGCTCAGTGAGTGAACAACAACAACAATCTATCGTTAAGAACACTATCCTGGTGAACAAAGTGACCATCCCAGGTGTCTCAGCTCAGGATGCTATAACAAAATAAGACAGCTGGCATGATTGAAACAGCAGGCATTTGCTTCTCATTCTGGAGGTTGGGAAGTCTGAAGTCATAGTTCCAGCATGGTCAAGGTCTGGTGAGCACTCTCTTCCTCACTTGCAGATAGCTGCCTTCTTGCAGTATCCTCACATGGCAGAGAGAGAGAGAGAGAGAGAGAAAGGAGGAGAGAGGTCTGTCCCTTTTTTATAAAGGCCCTAACCCCATCACCTGTGGTGTTGGAGAAGACTCTTGAGAATCCCTTGGACTGCAAGGAGATCCAACCAGTACATTCTAAAGGAGACCAGTCCTGGGTGTTTGGAAGGAATGATGCTAAACGATGCTAAAGCTGAAACTCCAGTACTTTGGCCACCTCATGCGAAGAGTTGACTCATTGGAAAAGCCTCTGATGCTGGGAGGGACTGGGGGCAGGAAGAGAAGGGGACGACAGAGGACGAGATGGCTGGATGGCATCACTGACTCGATGGACATGAGTTTGAGTGAACTCCAGGAGTTGGTGATGGACAGGGAGACCTGGCGTGCTGCGATTCACGGGGTCGCAAAGAGTCGGACACGACTGAGCGACTGAACTGAACTGAACCCCATCATGAGGAATTTATCCTAATAATGTTCTCTGAACCTGATACCTCCAAAGGCCTCATATCTCCAAATATCACTGTGGAGGTAGGGCTTCATCACATGCATTTTGGAGAGACACAAACATTTAGCCCATAACGTCAGGTAAATAGCATTTCTCACAGTGCAGTTGCAGAATAGAACCTATTCCAGTTTAGGTGTGGTGTGCCTTTTTATTCATGCTGTACTGTATGCTCAGTTGTTCTGTCAGGTCCAACTCTTTGCGACCCCATGGACTGTAGCCTGCCAGGCTCCTCTGTCCATAGGGTTTCTCCAGGCAACAATACTAGAATGGATTGTCAGGCTCTCCTCTAGGAGATCTTCCCAATCCAGGGATCGAACCCAGGTCTCCCACATTGCAGGTGGATTCTTTACCATCTGAGCCACCAGGTAAGCAGAAGAATACTGGAGTGGGTAGCCTATCACTTTTCTAGGGGAACTTTCTGACCCAGGAATTGAACTGGGGTCTCCTGCACTGCAGGCAGATTCTTTACCAACTGAGCTACTAGGGAAGTACTTTTTATACATAAAGTTCTCTAAAAATGTAGCCAAAGGAGGTCACTTAAACCTCCCACAAAGACTAAAGGTAAAAATATATGCTTGAACAGTTGACTTTTGTGAGTATATATTTAATTTGAAACAAGATGACCTGGTTTGTTTTATCCAAAAGCACAGGTAAATGAGTCATAGTAAAATGGTGTTCTATGACAGGCACATATGGGTTTCATATAGTGACCTGAGGCTTCATGTCCTTGAATCTCAAGATAAATAAAACCCTGGAAGAGACAAAAAATGCCAGAAAAATGTCAGGTTAAGTACGCTAGCTTCTGACTTTTGATGCAGAAGCATCACCCTTGGCTGCCTCTTGAATATTCTAGTCTAAGCTTTATTTTTGGTCCAGAGCTTTTTTGGCCACCATCAGTCTTTGTGGCTCCCTCATTGCACTGTCTCCTTGGTATTCTTGGCAGCTGTCCTAGATGGAGAGGTGAGCACCAGAATACAGTAAAGGACAAAAGCCTGCTTCTTATTCTTCAGCACCAGTATCTAAAGTTGGTTTAGCATTCTTTGTTCCAAAACTCCAGTCCAAATCTCATCCCCCAACACACATCTCCCCATCTCATATTTTCAAGGCCTTTCTGGATCTGAAAATCTTCAGAGGTGTGTGTTTAGTTGACAAAAGCACATTAGGACTATCATATAAGAAGGCCCCCATAAAAATCTAGCCACGCTGACATTTAGATGTTAGGCTGGTAAACAGTACATTATGTTGATTTTTATTTGGCTCCATATGATTCTGCAGAGACTTTTGTGTGCTTTGGGATGTATTAATATTTGTACGAGTTGGAAATGTAATCTTTCCTTCCCCTCTCTACTCCCAATCCATAGTCAAATACATCCTCTCCGAATATAAAAGCAGCAGAGAGGATATAGCATTTGTCCGAGATGCCATTTCAACTCAAATGATAGAAAAATTTATAAACCTAATCCCAGACTCATAGGTTTCTTGAAATTCGTTATTAAATAGTTTCAGTTTGATTTTATGTGCAGCATGGACCCTCTCTACTTTCTCAGAAGTGATACTAAGAGGTCAAGAAAATTCTTAGCCTTATTAAAATTTTTATTACTGATTTATATAAGTCATTACCAATTCTTCTAAAAGGAGTGAAAGAAAAGGGCCTTTAGCCTCAAGACCTAAAATCTACCCTTTATTCTCCTGAATTTTATTCTAAACTTCCCAATACAGCTAAGCCACCAGTGTATCCACACCTCCCTGCTATCATCCTTCTGGCAAGGAGACAAAGGTGTGCATGTTTAACTCTAGTAATGTGTCTCATCTGTAACTGTTTGGATCATGCATATATTAGCTTTCTTACATTAGCATGGATCACAAGGAATAGAAGGTAAAATCATTACATATCATGAGAAGCTCAGTGGAAGGCTTTAAAATATAACAAGCAAAATAATAATGTATCCTAGAAAAAGAAAGATAGTCTTAAAGGAAACAGAAGATAAATTACTTAAAGGTGGAAAACACTTCAAAGTTTTCTCATTTCGTCTTCCTAGTTACTGTGTTAAGTACCTGGCTTTTTCACCTGAGTTAGAAAACATACTCTCCTCCACTTCCCAAATTCCCTCCCCTGGACCACTTTTTATTACTCTGATCTTTTCAAAGGTTTTAGACCCTTCCAGTCTAAAGAAAAGATAATTACTTTAAACAGAAAACAAAAATTTATTATTTGGAATTCAAATATACTGGAAAGTCAAGAATGTATGGCATCTAAGTCTCAAGTGTAATAGGGTTTATAAAAGTTTATAGATGCTTATATTTAAATTTAGTAAAAGCTATCCACCAGAATGCCCAAAAAGAAATTTATCTTTGAAAAAATACCAGAGAATGCTATCAAGCTATATCTGACTAGCAAAAAAAAAAAAAAAAAAAATCCATAAAAGCAATCAAAGAAATCTACAGAACAAAAAATGAACAATAAAAGACAAGGGAATCCTTCATGAAAAACCTAGAAATGAAAGATATTTTAAAAGCATGATTTTATAATTCATTTGCCCTGTAGCAAATATCAAAATTCTGTGATAAGTCTTTAGAGACTGAATACAATATGACATTAATTTGCATGAAAAGAAAAAAGGCAACACAACCAAAGAAAAAGCCAAAGATACGTATACATTTTTTTTTGTAAGCTGAAGGAGGTCAAAACCATTCCATGTGCCTAAGGATATAACCTCATCTTTAAGTTATAGCTCAAAGGGCTGAATATAAATGGTTGTCACCTTTCCCTGATGGGAGCAATATTTTGAATGACAAATGGATATTCATTAGATACTATGGATCATTTAATTATATGAATGTCTTCCTAACTGCTTAATATTAGAGCTGTATGCGACCTAAATAATGGTTTGGGTTAGGTGACCTTGTACTTAAGGGTCTCTTTCTGTCCAATTACCAGGCAAGCTTTTCAAATACACTCAAAGATTTAATTCACAAATCCCTTAAGAGTCTTCTGGTAAAAGGTTGGGGCAACACAAATAAGCTAGTGATACATGACCTTGTTTCAGAAAATGAGGCTGGGATTCTAAGCAAGTATGCTTATTTATCATTGTTGAATTGTTAAGGCAAAAGACAAAGAAATGTGAATATATCATAAACATACAGGAGAAAATGAAAATTAGAACTCAGTATTATATTCTCTGGGCTTCCCTGGTGGCTCAGACAGCAGAGAATCCGCCTGCAATGCAGGAGACCTGGGTTTGATCCCTGGATTGGGAAGATTCCCTGGAGGAGGGCATGGGAACCCACCCCAGCATTCTTGCCTAGAGAATCCCTAATGGACAGAGGAGGCTAGAGGGGTACAGTCCAAGGGGTCACAAAGACTCAGACACAACTGAGCGACTGAGCACAAGCACATTATATTCTCTAAATCTACGACCCTGCTTCTGTTTTGTTACATTTTGTTATTTGTTTTGTTACATTTTGTTATTTGTTTTCTTTTTAGATTCCACATATAAGTGAAAATTATATAGTATTTATCTTTCTCTGTATAACATTCATTTAGTGTAACATCCTCTAGGTCTATATGTGTTACCACAAATGGCAAGTTTTCATTCCTTTATATGGCTGAGTAATATCCATTATATAGATTAAAAGTGTGTACATACAGACACACACACATCAGTTTATTTTAAACCTATAATCAATACATTTTGAATATATTCTTAGAGCACTACACTTGTACTACCCTTCTCACATTTCATGTTTTTTAATCATAATTACATCTTTTTGCATATCCCTTTACTACTTACTGTAGTTATAATTGATTGTACCTTCATATTAGCTTTATAAATTGCTGATCTGATGCCTTAACTAGAGACACCTTCTTACTGCCTTCACCAGAGACAGTTTTTTCTTTCATATATTTTCTTATTTCTGGTTATGACCTTTATTTTCTGCTCAAAAAAACAACCTTTAACATTTCTTGTAAGGCCAGTTTAGTAGTGATGAACTCTTAAATTTTGCTTCCCTGGGAAACTCTTTATCTCTCTCCTTCAATTCTAAATAGCCTTGTCAGAGTATTCTCTGCACTTTGAATATATTATCTGTGGGTCTTTGGACCCACAAAGTTTCTGCTGAAATATTAGCTGATGTAACTTTTATCTTTTGTCATCTCTAAAATTCTAAGTTTTTCCATTGTAATATGTTTTGGTGTGGATCTCTTTGGGTTCATCTTGTTCTGAACTCTCTATGCTTCCTGCTGCTGCTGCTGCTAAGTCGCTTCAGTAGTGTCCGACTCTGTGTGACCCCATAGATGGCAGCCCAACAGGCTCCCCCGTCCCTGGGATTCTCCAGGCAAGAACACTGGAGTGGGTTGCCATTTCCTTCTCCAATGCAGGAAAGTGAAAAGTGAAAGTGAAGTCACTCTGTCGTGTCCGACTCTTAGCGACCCCATGGACTGCAGCCTACCAGGCTCCTCCGTCCATGGGATTTTCCAGGCAAGAGTACTGGAGTGGGGTGCCATCACCTTCCCCGATGCTTCTTAGACCTGGATATCTATTTCCTTCCCCAGATGAGGGAAGTTTTCAGCCACTATTTCTTCAAATAAGTTTTCTGTCCCTTGCTCTATTCTTATGTGACCCTATAGCTGCAAATTTTGGTACACTTAATGTTGTCACAGAAGCCCCTTAAACTATCCTAATCTTAAATTTTTTTTTCTTTTTGCTGTCTTGATTGGGTGATTTCCATTCTTATATCCTCCCAACTGCTGATCCATTCTTCTGTATCATCTAATCTGCTATTGATTCTACCTACTGTTCTTTTTATTTTATTCTTCATCTATGACTGGTTCTTTCTTATATTTTCCACCTCTTTGTTGAAGGTTTCACTGCATTCCTCCATTCTTCTGAGCTTGGTGAGCATCTTTATGACCATTTCTTTGAACTCTTTATCAAGTAAATTACTTGTCTGTTTCAATAGGTTTTTTCTGGAGTTCCATTTTGTTCCTTTGTTTAGAACATATCCCTCTGCCTCCCCATGTTGTTTGACTCTCAGTGACTGTTTCAATGAATTAGGCAAAACAGGAACCTCTCCTGGTTTTATTAGCATGGACTTGTATTAGGGAATCTTCTGGGTAAACGAGGCACCAGGCAGCTTTGGCTGGCAGGCTGGCTGGATTTGGAGTAGGCACACACTGGGGCTGTTCCATGGTGCTCTGCACCAGGACCTAGCAGGAAAGCTAGAGCTGGGGTAAGCACAAGTATGGAGCAGGGGTCACCTTGGTGGTGTGGGTAGTGGTGGGGAAAGGGGAGCATAGAGCTGATGTGGGAGAGGGCAGTCCTGGCAGATGGGCAGAATGCTTAGATCATGTTCCCATCTCATCTCAAGATGGAGAAAGAAGTTAAAAAAAAAATGGCACTTTCCAGGACCTCTGACCCTGGAGAGAGTTTGTACAGTTCCCTGCCCATTTGGCAGACACTCTAGGTTTAGTAAATGTATTTCCTTCATGTATGGTCTGCTGCTGTTGCTGCTAAGTTGCTTCACTCATGTCTGACTCTGTGCGACCTCATAGACGGCAGCCTACCAGGCTCCTCCGTCTCTGGGATTCTCCAGGCAAGAACACTGGAGTGGGTTGCCATTTCCTTCTCCAATGCAGGAAAGTGAAAAGTGAAAGTGAAGTCACCCAGTCATGTCCAACTCTTCATGACCCCATAGACTACAGCCTACCAGGCTCCTCTGTCCATGAGCTTTTCCAGGCAAGAGTACTGGAGTGGGTTGCCAGTGCTTTTCCCCATGTAAGGTCTAGGTACCCTTTAAACCACTGTCTTTTCACTATGCCTCAGAGGGTGTAAATGCACACATGGGGCCCTTCAGTGTCACCCTTCTCTACTGCAGATCACTGTGTTGGGGGTGTGGCTCCTGTCAATATGACCTCTCTGTTTTTCCTATCCACCTCTATGTGGTCCCTTTGTTGTTGTACAGAAGTTGTTCAATCAGCTCTCAGTTCTTCTGGGAGAAACTGCTCTATGTATGTATAGATTCAGTGTTTCTATGGAGAAGTTGAGTCCAGGGTCTTTCTACACTGTCATCTTGAACTGTCCCCTAGCTATGACATTTGAAGTCAGATAGCCCTAACATTCTCTCAGTGTTCCAGCTCTGTCACTAATGAGTTGTGTGCCCTTGAATAGTGACATGATGTTCCCAAGTTTCAGCTCCCTAATCTATACTGGCAGTTAGAAATAAATGCCTTGTAGAGTTGTCCTGAGATTAAACTGTCCAGAAGATCAAGTGCCTGATATATATCCTTTGCAAAGAAGTCATATTCTGTGTCCTAACAGACTGCAAAATTTTATGGTGCATGTATTACATGCCAGGCAATATACATGATATTAAAGATACAATGGTGAACAAAAGATCCATGGCTTATTCTTGTAGAGTTCATGGTTTAGAGAAGAGACTTTAGCCACATAATCCCATGAATAAATGTGTGACAGTCTTCCACGTGACAGTCTGGGCTCTTGACCTCATCCATTCAGAGGTTATTCTCAGCATTTTAGTTAAATCCATCAAAAGTGATCCAACTCCACAGTGGAATTGAGGAATAGACGTTTGCTGAAGAGTTCAGGAGAAGTAAAAAAGAAGATATACCATACACCATATTCCAGAAACCAAAAACATTCCCCAGTAGACATTTTTGTTCTCCCAAAGTTCCTCCTTATTTGCCAACCAGTTTCACTTTTTTCTTCTTCCTCCATCTTTTCCACAAATATGGTTTTCCTCTTTCTCTCAGCTTGCTTCTCTCACCAAAACAGACTATCAAGCAAAATACTGCCATGAAATTAAAAGCAGCATATTTATTGTATGTCAGAGAAATATAGAAGCACTCTAGATGCATAACCGGGAGACCTGGATTCAAATCCCAACTATGCCACCAAATCATCAGGCAATTTTGGATAAGCCTTTCCATGTATCCATGCCTGCAATCCCAAAACAGAATGCTGAACCAAATAAACTCTAAAGTTTTTTTAAAAGTACATGGAAAACTATTATGATTGTTTCAATGAAACTATTAAATGATACTAAATCTTTTCAATTCTATAGTTGAATTCAATGTGTAATTATATGTTTAAACAATTCTTCCTACTTTTGCCTCTGCACCCTTAGATTTGGAGTCATTAGCTCAGTTGCTTAACATGTTAACATCTATGTTTATGCATAAGGCTTAGTTTTCTGCAAAATCAGCTAAGCTTATTTTGGGTTAAAAAAAAAAAAAACTATCGAACTCATTCAGCATGCTAGTATTTCAAAGCAACCAGCGAACAACTGCCATTTCCATTATCTATTTTCCCTGTTAGGCTGAGAAGAGTGAAATTTACTGATGTTTTCCCAACCCCAGCTTTCCTACTGTGCAAAATGAATAGTTAAGCAGAACATTAGCAGAACAGTTTCATTTCTTACTCTAGCAGTGAAGACTTCCCTCCACTGTGACACAGAAGGATGCACACTTCAAGACAATACATTTATTTAGTGGATATGAACGTCCTTTGACTAGAAAAAGAAATAACAATCATCGGCAGTACTTTAAATAGCAAACATCTGCTTTTCCTAACATATTTCAAATACTTTGAATTTCCTGATTAGTTGTTAAATGAGAACTGTATTTCTGAAAGACATAATGAGGCAGTTTAAAGATGAGTCTTAAATGATCTTCAAAGCAAAATGAAGAAAAATGCTCATGTGTTCAGTAAGGACGTTTAAAACAGAACCACAAGCTCCATAATGGGAACAAATAAAAAATAATGCTTTCAATTATTTGCATTTACATCAAAAGTTCTATTAAATATTGCAAGGGAGGGAAGATGATATAAATGAACAGAGCACAGATAAATGAATGTATAGCACTGTATTCTTACAGCATTGCAACAAAATCCATGATGCTATTAAAGAAGTCTGCTTGACTAAGCCAAACATGATGATTTCAGAAGTAATGACATGAAGCATCTTTGTGAGCAGCACACAAATGTGTGCATATATCATGGAGTAGGTTCAAGAAGTGTATATGCAAACACATCTACGAGCAATTGCTCCAGGCTGAGAGCTGTAGATTTATTTTGGCAATTATCAGCCTTTCTTCAGCAATTGTTAATACAAAATACAAAGGATCATTTATTTTTCTCATAAAAGTTTATAAAAGGGGCACTGAATAAATATTTCCAGGTGACACATTTGTTTTATTTTTCAACCTAATTCTTTTCCTGCTCCATGGTTTAAGAAAGTTATCATTGGGGAGATAAGTATTCAAGTCAAATACCAAAGAACAACAACAATGAGGGAAAAATATGGATTCTTCAGCAATGAAAATTAAGGGCCTAACACTTAAAAAAAAATCAGACAAGTATTTATTGAGTACCTATTACATACCAGACTCTACCAGAGAATGAAGATCCAGAAAAAGAAGAGTTTAAAGGTACTCACTATCTATTTGTGGATAAAAACAGAAGAACAAGCAAACAAAAAACCTTTACTATTATGAGGGTCATAAACATAGTATATATAAGACACAAATTATTTAGAGAACATGGAAAAGAGAGCAATACATTCTGTCAGAGAATAACTAAGAGTAAGAATTAGAAAGGGAACATGCGAACTTGACCTTCATATGTGAGTAGAAGATAGAGAAGGGTATTGAAGACATAGTTCTTCAAATTGTATGACTAACAATAAAGTTTTGAGTTATATATTTTCAAGACCTCTTTTCAAACTCCTATGACTGCTCTATATATACTGATGAACTGATTTACAAACATATTGTGTGTATTGAATGCTATTATAGCATACATTTATTTATAAAAAGGGATATACAAATATATGTGTACATATTAATATGTACACACAAATGTATACTTTTCAATGCATGCATTTATTTGAAAGGATACATAGGCATTGATAATATTTGAATCTCAAAGGCAGAATTCTGAGGGACTAGGTACTCTATGACGTTTCTGTACTATTTGAATCATTTACCCAATCCGCATGTATTACCCAATTAAATAAATGAATAAATTAGTTAAAACAAAACACTTCGGCTAATATAACTAGTAAATAACATATTTTTATTTTACTCCAAACATTCTCAGGGATGTAAAACCCATTCAGCATGTGTCATACTGGCTTCTGATTTTTAAGGGAACTAAAACTTAGTGGAAACATATACACTACCATATGTAAAAGAGATAAGCGGTGGGAATTTGCTGTATGACTCATGGAACTCAAACTGGGGCTCTATGACAACAAAGAAAGATACAATGGGGTGGGAAGCAGGGGGCATATGTATACCTGTGGCTGATTCCCATTGATTTATGACAGAAACCAACACAATATTATATAAATCAATTATCCTTCAATTAAAAATAAACACATTTAAAAACAAAATGAAAAAACTTAGGTCTCAGGACAAGGGTTGTGGCCAAAAGACTTTTCACATTTTGGTACACTTGGGCAACAAAGGTTAATCAGAAATATTGAGAGAAAAGTACTGTGTTCCTCGTTAAGAATGCTGAAACTATATCTATTCAATATGAAGACAATTATTCAATATGATCAACCCAGCAAAAGAACTGGACCAGTGCAAAGAGGGGACAACCCAATTAAACAAGCTGTTTCATCAATAGTTGGGCCCAATTTCTAACTGCAAATGAGCTCAAACATGCATACATATTCATATATGTAATATACATTGACTTATGGAACCCCTCAGAAAAATGACTTTCTTTTTTGGGCTCCAAAATCACTGCAGATGGTGACTTCAGCCATGAAATTAAAAGATACTTGCTCCTTGGAAGAAAAGCTATGATCAAACTAGACAGCATACTAAAAATCAGAGACATTACTTTACCAACAAAGGTCCGTCTAGTCAAAGCTTTGGTTTTTCCAGTAGTCATGTATGGATGTGAGAGCTGGACTATAAAGAAAGCTGAGTGCTGAAGAATTGATGCTTTTGAACTGTGGTGTTGGAGAAGACTCTTGAGAGTCCCTTGGACTGCAAGGAGATCCAACCAGTCCATCCTAAAGGAAACCAGACCTGAACATTCATTGGAAGGACTGATGCTGAGGTTAAAACTCCAATAATTTGGCCACCTGATGTGAAGAACCGACTCATTGGAAAAGACCCTGACACTGGGAAAGACTGAAAATGGGAGGAGAAGGGGACAACAGAGGATGAGATGGTTGGATGGCATCACCGATGTGAGTTTGAGTAGGCTCCAGGAGTGGGTGATAGACAGGGAAGCCTGGCATGGTGTAGTCCTTGGGGTCACAAAGAGTCAAACACAACTGAGCGACTGGTCTGAACTGAAAATACATTCATATTGAGATAGACAGATACACATTCATTCAGGAAAGCTAGAAGAACTGAAGCCCTGTGATTAGGACAGTATTTCATGTACTGAAGACTCCTTGTCTTTATTCTGGATATTTTTTAACTTGGAACACTTTGTCCTTTTCTTTTAAAAATTCCTGTGTACGAGACAGCAAAAGAGACACTAATGTATAGATTAGTATTATGGACTCTGTGGGAGAGGGAGAGGGTGGGGAGATTTGGGAGAATGGCATTGAAACATGTATAATATCATGTATGAAACGAGTCGCCAGTCCAGGTTCGATGCACGATACTGGATGCTTGGGGCTGGTGCACTGGGACGACCCAGAGGGAGGGTATGGGGAGGGAGGAGGGAGGAGGGTTCAGGATGGGGAACACAGGTATACCTGTGGCGGATTCATTTCGATATTTGGCAAAACTAATACAATATTGTGAAGTTTAAAAATAAAATAAAATTAAAAAAAAATTCATGTCTTACCCATCTTTTCAGGTACTTCAAAAGCTCTCTCCTACATTAAATCTGATATTTAGCACTTAACTGAGTTCTTTCTTCTATAACTGGAAATCTTAGTGCTCTTAAAATCACCATCATGGTTAAGCACCAAACAACTCGCTAAAGTTTATGTGTGTTAGGATTAACTCTCCAACTGAATTGTAAATGATACAGATGGCACAGACATTTAAGAAAATAGATGTGGTCTACTAATCCTAAATAGACCACAGAATCAATAAATAATACATCAACATTATCATAGCTAGTTTAGGGGAACCAAAAACATTGAATAAGTTCATAAACTCAGCACAAATATCACACACAAACATCAAGATCAGGGTTTTAGGGAGGAATGAATGGTAATGAGATAGGAAATCAAGCATTTTTCGGGAAGGAGGAGATGGAGATTCATTTCCTCCCTCATTGAACAGTACAAAACTAAATTATGGATAATGCATATGGAGATGGTTTATGCAGTTGTAACTTTGATACCTGAAATCTGAAAAAACAAGTTGTGATATCAAAGAGACAACTGTAAAATAACAGTACCTTCACTACTTACTGCAGGGAGCAAACTTTCCATTATATTCTAGAGGGACCTATAAAATGTTAATGTACATTACGACAGAGTGTTTTCAGTAAGAAAACATTAAGAAATACACACATGGAGACCACTAGTGTGGATTTTTTTACTTTAAATTTTTAGCAAATATTATTTTTTTTCAGCTTTATTTTTTTTACCATGTCTGACAAAAAGCATCCTGTGAAGAATAAAACAACAAATTACTAAAAACATAAGATAAATAATAATTTGAAGGGCCACAACTTTACTAACATGAAGAAATTGATTCTTACAGACATTGGCCAAATAAACTGACTTCCAGTTTGAAATAAACTCCATAATGATCTGAATTCACAAGCCAAAGTATGTAAAGTGATGTCTGTGATCAAAAGTCATGAAACACAAAGACATCTTTGATAAATTCTTAATAAATAAATTTAAAGTGACAGTAAGATGTGTGTTATTAGGTTTTAGTCTAATTTTATGATGCCTAGACTTTAAAAATGTAGAGCTGTGAGGTTTGCTCATTCGGGTTTATAAGACTAGCAATAAAAATTTATTCCTAAAAAACATAAAAAACTTATTCCTTTTTCTCTGAGACTCTATATATGGAATTTGGGCAAACTCATACCAAGTGAAGGGTCTTTCTTGAGTGATGGGTTCATGACCAAAATAGGATGGCATCTCTGACAGTTGCATATACTAGATATATAATAATTTCTTATTTAACTAACCAAGCAAAATAACCATTTGAAAACTAATATACAACTTGGAAAAGAGTTAAACTAAATAACAATATCCAGATAAAATCTGATGTTATTTCCTCAGTAATTTTTCCATGAGTCTAACTAGAAAATAACTGCGGCAGCAAAGCCCTGCAGAGTCATTACATTAAGAAGCAGTTAAAGTGGCATGCTAGTGAATGAATATGAGTCTTCCAGGCTTGGCCTTTCTGCTTCCTGATACTATCTTTATACTCTCAAGTCCTCTGTGCTTCTATTTGGACTTGGTCACCTGCTCCACTGCTGGTTTCTGAAAGACTTAGAAATTCTACATTGGGATGCTAACAGCGTCCTCATTTAACATTCTACAGCCCAGTCACAAGACGGCACCACACCCCAGGCCCAAATTCTTGCAAGCTGCCTGCTGCCTTCCACCCACCCTGGCTTCCTGACTGAGCCAGTTCATTCGTCTCCTGATCCTTCTGGACACCGACTATCTCTAATTTTTAAACAGAAAAATCTCTCCCTCCCCATTCCCCTGCCAAAAGAATTCACTATCAATCATGATGGACGGAGAGCAAGTGGAAAACAAATCCCTTCAATGCCAAAACAGCCTAAGCACAAGAACAAAAGAAAAGTGAGTCTTAGTCACTCAGTTGTGACCGACTCTTTGTGACCCCATGGACTGTAGCCCACCAGGCTCCTCTGTCCATGGAATTCTCCAGGCAAAAATACTGGAGTTGGCAGCCATTCCCTTCTCCAAGAGAGCTTCCCAACCCAGGGACTGAACCCAGATATCCTGCATTGCAGGCAGATTCTTTACCACCTGAGCCACTAGGAAAGCCCAAAATACTTGAAAAATATATGCTGATATAGTCTTCTGACACAGGTATGTTTTAGCTTTTTCAAAAAGAGGGGCTATATGGGTCCCCTCAAAACATTTTAGTTGTGATTAAAGGGGAAAGGTTAGATGTCTCTGCTGAGTGAACCATCATAAACACTGTTATCCAAGAACAAGGGATCCAAATGAAAATGGACATAGTGTGTGGTCTTCCCCACCTTTCATTTCCCACTACCAAATTCATTAGGCAGCTTGCTTTATGGCAACTATTCTTTCTAAGAGGTTCTGCTGCCCTAGGTCCACTACCTGGAGTTCGTTCCTAAAAGCAGAGCACTCAAGCATTATATAGACCTAAGATCCTCATAGGAACAAAAACATTCCAGTGCTCATGCATGACTTGCAAATCATAATCCCAAACGATCTGTCCAGTTTTATTCCCCAAGGATCTTTTGCCCTAGTCTCTCTTCCAACTCCTCTGGAACCATGAGGGGACATACCATGCACTTACACACTATATTCCACACAAAGATGCACTACCCAGGTTCCCCCTCAAGGAAGAAGCTGCTAATGGCTACAGCAGATATGGTTGCAGACGGTTTCTAGTTGACAGCATCTTCAGGGTCCACTTCCACCACTCACTCCTCCTGAGAAGCTCACAAATCAGGGACTGAGTCAGGTGGGCTCATAAAGGTGCAGCCATTTCAAAGTTACTCTGGACCCCCAGCAGGGCAGTCCTTGCTGCAGAGCTCCCTAAAATGTGGGCTGAGGTTTTGTGGGGTCTGGTAACAGACTGACATCTCCCTCTATGTAATTCTACTTCCTTCCTCTTCTTTTCATACCCCAAACTCCATCTCAGCATCTGGTTCTGGAAAACTCTATCTGCAACATGCATCCATAAGTCTGATTTTCTTCTTCATTCTCTGATTCTACTCCTGCAAAGTCCAGCTCAAATAATACCCTCAAGAAACACTCCTTGATCATTCTAATCAGGAGTAATTATTCATTTTACTCTGTCCCCTTGAATTGCGCTTTAACACCTCTACTGAGAAGTAGCTTTCTGTTAAAGCTAGTAGTTTAAATTTCAAGTTTATTGAGAGTACAACCTGTGTCTTATTCATTTCTATATACCCCACAGTGTATAACAGTTAAAAGAGTTATGAATGATAGAATAAATTAATGTATGATCTAGAATCTGCCTAAACCTCTTTTTTCCCCTCTCTATTATAACTGAAATGAAATCTTGCCAATATTTCACACACCAGATCCAACCCCTTCTATTTTTCAGCTATATTTTATATTAGCTTCTGCTTTCTGATCTAGTTAACCAAATCCACTTTGCATGATACACACTTTTCCTGTCTCATCTGACGGTATGTTCCTTCAAAATACTATTCCAGACCCTCCATCTATGTGAGGCACCCCAGGGTACTGCCCCTCAACTCCAGCTATCTCAGTATCTGTGTCTAAAAATATTTATGATCCATCAGAACAATATTCAGGTTCTCTTAAATCTTTCTAAGACTAGAATAATATTCTCTATATGGCATCACCAACTCAATGGATATGAATTTGAGCAAACTCTGGGAGATAGTGAAGGACAGGGAAGCCTGGCATGCTGCAGTCCATGGGGTTGCAAAGAGTCAGATAGATCTTAGTGACTGAACAACAATGAACAATATGGGAAACATAATATATATGTATACATTCTGCATTAATCATATATGTATGCTCACTTCTCCACTTTCCAAAATGACTGTTTCACCCTTTCTCCTCTCAGTCCTTATACACCTGGGCCTGCCACCGCTGCCACCACCACAAGCTCATCCCTGTCTGATAACTTATCTCCTAATTCATTAGATAGTTAAAAGCAAGCAGTAAGAATCTCTCATCATCACCAAAACTACTGACACTCAATATCTCTAGTCTACTCCCTGCTTACCATCTTGTACTATGGACTAGGAACCCCTGTTTCTACCAAAGGCCAGACTCTCCAGTTTTGTGGTAGCTCAGTGGTTAAAGCGTCTGCCTGCAATGCAGGAGACCCGGGTTCGATCCCTGGGTTGGGAAGATCCCCTGGAGAAGGAAATGGCAACCCACTCCAGTATTCTTGCCTGGAGAATCCCATGGACGGAGGAGCCTGGCGGGCTACAATCCACAGGGTTGCGAAGAGTTGGACATGACTGAGCGACTTCGTTTTCACTTTCTGTCTTCAGGACTTCATGTCCATAGGTTTCCCTTGTTCTTGCATTATCAGCGTCCTGGATCATCTCCAGCTCCACACACTACTGTGTCCTAGAATCATTCCTCTTCAGAAACTCTACTTTGATCCCAGATTCCACTCACCCTCTGATAAAATTTACTGAAAGATTACAATTAATCTTTAAATAATTAATTAATAATTAATTATAAATAATCTATAATTATAAACTTATAATTAATGAATTATAAGTTTTAGTCTCTAGAAGCCCCCTCCGGGTTTTCACCTCACAGTCTCTAACTTACTTTCCTTTGCCAGACCTGAGTGCCCATGACATCACTGAGACTGCTTTGGATGAGGTCTCTGACAATGTTCATGTTTCCAGATCCAGTGGTGGCTTCTCAGGCTTTATCTTGCCTGATTTTTCAAAGCTGTCAACACAGTTGGCAACTTTAAAAATAAGTAAATAAAAAACAAACTCTTATAACACTCTTAATTTCTATAACACTGCATTCTTTTGGCTTTTCCTAACTCACTGAGAGCTCCTTTGCCTGCTCCTTCATCTCTGCTTGACCTCCAAATGCTGTCAAATCCAAAGTTTTGTCCTTGGGCCTCTTCTTTACCCTCCTAAGTGATCTTATCCAGACACTCGGCTTTAAATATTAATATTATCTAAATGCCTATGACCAACAACTCTCAGTCTCCCACTCTCACTTTATTCTTCACTGACCTCCAGACTCACATAGAGCATCACTACATGAATATCTACTTTGCACATAAAACCTACCAGCCAAAACAGAAGTCTTGATTTCTGAACCAGCACACCTGCATCTCCCCTAATCTTTCCATTCTTAGAAAGGGGAATTGTCATACGCCCAAATGTTCATGTCACACATCTTGTTGTTCAGTCACTAAGTTAGGTCTGACTCTTTGCAACCCCATGGACTGTAGCATGCCAGGCTTCCCTGTCCTTTGCTGTCTCCTTTTGCTCAGACTCAAGTCCATTGAGTCAGTGATGCCTATCCAACCATCTTATCCTCTATCGTCCCCTTCTCTTCCTGCCTTCCATCTTTCCCATCATCAGGGTCTTATGCAATGAGTCAGCTCTTCACATCAGGCGACCAAAATATTGGAGCTTCAGCTAGTCACAATCCAGCAGTTATCTCTGACTTCTTTCCCTCACCTTTCATATCAATAAACACTGCCACCAGAACATGTCTGAATCTATTCACATCTTTCCATCTCCATTACTGCCATCCTAGGCCAAATCACTGACTCCTTCACGTCAATGACTGCAAAATCTGCCTATTGATCTCCTCGCTTCTGCTTTAGGACTCTTAAAAGCCATTCTCCAGTAGTTAGAATGAGCTTTTATAATGTATTAGACTAACTTACTCTCCTACTAAAACCCTCAAATAGCTTTTCCATTGCACTTAGTAGAATGTGCTTTCAGGGTTCTCCTAACAACCCACACTCCCTCCCCAGTTCCCTGCCCCCATCCACCATGCTGTGCTCACAGGGGCCTTCTTTCTACTCCTTGAGCACAGAAGCTCATTCCTACCTTAGGGATTTTACATTTTGTTCTTCCTCTATCTGAAATGCAGTGTCTTCAATCTTCCCATGGCTGGCTGCTCTTTATCATTCAAGTCTCATTTCCATCGTCACCTCCAAAGAAAGATCTTCCCTGACCACCAAATCTAAATTAATGCTCCCAGTCACACTCTGGCCAGGTACTAACACATCCTCTGTTTTATTTTCTTCTTCATACTTATCACTTTATGAAATTGTCATCTTCATTTCTCAGATGTTATCTGCCCTGTCTCTTTCCCCTTCCAAGAGAAGCAGCATGTGGCCTGTATCTCTAATGCCCAGAGAACAGAGGGCACATAATAGATAATCAGTCAATAACTTCTGAGTGAGAATAAATAAAAATTAATCTTTGGAAGAGCATTAATCTTATATAAATAAATAAAAATTAATCTTACATAAATAAATAAAAATTAATCTTATGTGATGCTGTCACATAAGGCATCCACTGAGAGTTAGGTCCTTCTCTCTTCCATGGCAGTACTTCCCACATTGAAGTAAACTCTTTTCCACTGCCTATCTCTTCTACTATATGCTAATTCTTTGAGGACAAGGACATTTTATCTTTGTATTATTACCAACTAGCATAATTCTTATCACAGAGTAAGGTGTACTACAAATATTTGTTGAAGGAATAAAAGAAAACAAAGATGTGGAAGAAGAAATGTGACATAGATCCTATGGATAAGTACAACGGTGACCCTCAAAAGAGGCTGGATAATGACCACAGCATTTGAGCCCAATCATCACAGAGAAGTGAAGCATTACATATAGGTTTAAACTTCAGGACTTTAAAGTCATTATTAACACTCTACCCTATTTGAAGTTATGCAAATCCGACACCATTTTCAGATGATATTGGTGTGATACAGGGGTTCAAATTCCTAAACAAGATGCTTGGGTAACAGGAAGACAGTGTCAGAGTTCTCTGAGCTATTTGAATTACTAAAACTTATAGAATACATCTCAGACTATTTTTCAATTCAATTAGTTTTTACGAAGTATCCACAGAGGGCATGACTGTACACAGTGTGGACTGTGGATGTAAATATGCTATGTCAAAGCAGGTCAAAGATTTACAGGTCCCAGTGGAAAAAGTCAGTTTATTCTGTTTATTCCATTATTTTTGTGTCAGAGAAAAGTCATTAAAATGTTATGACCACTTGCTTGACCTGTGATCCAGGTCTGGAAAAAAATAAAGTCCAAATTGCTACAATTGGCACCCTGTAATAAAGGTCATGTACTATCTTCTCAGGACATGGAGAAAGGATTTACTTAGTTTTTTAATAGAAAACTCATCTGAAAGAAGATGCAAATTAAAGAAGCTTGACATTTTTAAGCACAGCCAATACGTGAACCATGAACTTCCAGATGTTCAAGCTGGTTTTAGAAAAGGCAGAGGAACCAGAGATCAAACTGCCAACATCCGATGGATCATCGAAAAAGCAAGAGAGTTCCAGAAAAGCATCTATTTCTGCTTCATTGACTATGCCAAAGCCTTTGACTGTGTAGATCACAATAAACTGTGGAAAATTCTGAAAGAGATGGGAATACCAGACCACCTGACCTGCCTCTTGAGAAATGTGTGTGTAGGTCAGGAAGCAACAGTTAAAACTGGACATGGAACAGCAGACTGGTTCCAAATAGGAAAAGGAGTATGTCAAGGCTGTATATTGTCACCCTGCTTATTTAAATTATATGCAGAGTACATCATGAGAAACACTGGGCTGGAGGAAGCACAAGCTGGAATCAAGATTGCCGGGAGAAATATCAATAACCTCAGATATGCAGATGACACCACCCTTATGGCAGAAAGTGAAGAAGAACTAAAGAGCCTCTTGATGAAAAAGTAAAAGAGGAGAGTGAAAAAGTTGGCTTAAAGCTCAATATTCAGAAAACTAAGATCATGGCATCTGGTCCCATCACTTCATGGCAAATAGATGTGGGAACAGTGGAAACAGTGGCTGACTTTATTTTTCTGGGCTCCAAAATCACTGCAGATGGTGATTGCAGCCATGAAATTAAGGCGGTTATTCCTTGGAAGGAAAGTTATGACCAACCTATACAACATATTAAAAAGCAGAGACATTACTTCGCCAACAAAGGTCCATCTAGTCAAGGCTATGGTTTTTCCAGTGGTCATATATGGATGTGAGTGTTGGACTATAAAGAAAGCTGAGCACCTAAGAATTGATGCTTTTGAACTGTAGTGTTGGAGAAGACTCTTGAGAGTCCCTTGGACTGCAAGGAGATCCAACCAGTCCATCCTAAAGGAGATCAGTCCTGGTTGTTCATTCGAGGGACTGATGTTGAAGCTGAAACTCCAATACTTTGGCCACCTGATACAAAGAACTGACTCATTTGAAAAGACCCTGATGCTGGGAAAGATTGAGGGAAGGAGGAGAAGGGGACGACAGAGGATGAGATGGTTGGATGGCATCACCGACTCAATGGACATGAGTTTGGGTGGACTCTGGGAGTTGGTGATAGACGGGAGGCCTGGCATGCTATGGTTCATGGGCTCGCAAAGAGTCAGACACGACTGAGTGACTGGACTGAACTGAACTGATGGAAGAAACAACCCCTTTCCTTGTACCAGAATGCCATCCAAGGAGTAGGTGCTCTAACTGGTACTATATTGAGAAGAATAAAAAAAAAAAGAGGCTAATCATTACCTACTTACACACATACTGAATGCAGATCTCTGTCCTCCAAGGAATTACAAATCAGATGATAAGACAATACATGAGTACCAAAAGCTAAAAAGAAATCACAAGTATTATGTGCTGTATACCATCCATAGTAAAAGCTGCAGGATTTCAGTGGAGGGAAGGCATTCTGAGGCTGGAGGGCAGAGGAGGTGGGTCCTGAGCAGGGCCATGGAGCAAGGAAGATTACCACTTGAGGTGTCAGTGAGATACTTC
This sequence comes from Bos mutus, assembly GCF_027580195.1. Classification (NCBI taxonomy): domain Eukaryota; kingdom Metazoa; phylum Chordata; class Mammalia; order Artiodactyla; family Bovidae; genus Bos; species Bos mutus. The sequence continues at coordinate 67,310,065 of NC_091619.1, read as the reverse complement.
TCCAAAATGTGAGTGTGGAGAAAATAATACTGCTTTCTGAAACTTAAACTCTGATTCAACACATGATTAATGCACATAGTCACCCCAATGAGACAAAGCCTCCCAGTCTAAAAAGCCTTGATTCCAAACTTCTTGAATCTATTAACATATCTAAAGAGAACTGCATATGATGCTCAGACAGCTCTGCCCATCTGAGCACCCTCCAGATTAGGGCACTAAGACAAATTGAAATAAGGGTCTAATGTGAAGATGCTGTTCTGTCAATAGATAGCCAGGCTGGAAGAGCCTTGCCATTAGCCATTCCACTCATGTAATTTCCTTTTCTGACTACACATTCACCCAGCAACTTTTTTGATAATTAGGTTTCTTGTGTAGTTTGCCTAAAGGGAGCAAAGTGCTGGTCAGGCCAAGGAACATCAGGACTTCTCAGCAATTAAATTTCTCAATGTAAATGATTGCATTAACATTCTGGCTTTATACATCAGTCTCTTGTGAGCTTTGTTAATACTAATCATCATCCCTGAATTAGAGTAATTCTAGAACACAGACAAAATCAATTTTCAGACCCTGGAGAAATGCACATGACTTGGTTTGTCTCAACAGAGAGTTCATTCAAGAGTTTAGAAACCCCAGAGAGTATAGTTTAGTCAGATAACTTAAGACAAATTTGTGTCAAGATTTCAGTATCATGTTAAGGAATTTGGAGTTAACTTTTAGGCAGTGGGAAGTCATTTGTGAAATTTGAAGGGGGGGGCGTGGCATGTGTAACATGCAAGGAGATCAAACCAATCAATCCTAAATGAAATCAACCCTGAATATTCATTGGAAGGACTGAAGCTTAAACTGAAGCTCCAATACTTTGGCCACCTGATGTGAAGAGCTGACTCACTGGAAAAGATCCTGATGCTGGGAAAGACTGAGGACAGGAGGAGAAGGGGACGACAGAGGATGAGATGGTTGGATGGTATCATTGACTCAATGGATATGAGTTTGAGCAAACTCTGGGAGATAGTGAAGGACTGGGAAGCCTGGCACGCTGCAGTCCATGGGGTTGCAAAGAGTCGAACATGACTTGGCAAGTAAACAACCACAACAACATGATTGAAACTGTTATTTATCATGTATTATCTGTTGTATTCAGCTCTATTTGGCAGAACTCATGGCTTAATTGAGGAGCTAGCCAAGCAAACTATTGATTACAACACAGCGTTATAAGCACACAGAGTACTCTGAGAGCAACAAGGATAAGGAATTATTTCTCAGAAGAGAAAACTTACACATTTTTCTATTAGAGTTAACATTCTTTCTATCTTCCCTTGTATTTAGATACTTTTTTAGTTAAAAGAAATATATCAATATATCAAAGAGCTTCATAAGTATATTTCTGACTCTCTACTGAATACTCTTACCTGGAGAGGCCATAGGCATTTCAAAATTCAACATTTCACAAACTAAATTAGCTATCTTCTCTGCTCTTCATAACCATTCCGGCTCTTCCTCATGTGTTCCCTACCTTCATGAATATAACCGTAATGCTTCCAGTTATTAGTACAGTCATGCTAGACCATCTCTTCTATCCTCAGCATACAATCAGTCCTAAAGCCTTGTAGATTTTTGCCTTCTTATTACCTCTTAGATTTATTCCTTTGCAGAGCCACTGCCTCAGTCAAGGTTTTAATCATTTGTCAGCTAGATAACTGAAAATTCATCTAAATGGTATCCTGCCTTTGTTTCATCTAGTTTCTCTTCTCTCCAGGATATCCCTGGCTTTGAAGCTAGAATAATAGTTTGCTTAGTCATTCACCAGACACATATTATATGTCAGGGACTTTTCTAACCATAGGGAATACACTGATGAACAAAACATTCAAGGTTCTTGCTGCTCACAAACCTGATCTTTTAGACAGGATATTAATTGTGAGAAAAAAATGAATAAAGAAATTTTCAACAGTGATGAATATTATAAAGAAAGTACAATTAAATGATGTTGTAGATAGTGACTGGAAGACTGGGTTGTCATGAAGGGCTCTTGGTTAATGGCAGTTAAAAATGGATGATAAGAGGTAGCTATTCATGCAAAGGTCTGGGCTCAAAGTATTTCAGTCAGTGTACCCAGGATGGCTGCAAGTTTAAAATCTTTAAGAAATGAGAAGAAGGCAAGCATGGCTATGATAAGAGGATGAGAGAGAGAAAGAGCGGTACAGGATGATATAAGTGAGTCATACAGAGGGCACTCATGTAGGACATAAGTTTGAGTTTAATTTACATAGATAGTATGGAAAGCTATTGAAAATGCATTAAGGAGAAGAGCTATGATTAATTCATGATTTGAAAGCTCACTCAAGGTTTTTTATGTAGAATGGATTATAGAAAAATAAGAAAAGAAAACAGATCAATCTAGAGTCTAGTGCTAAAGTATAACTAGGGTATTCGGTGCTGTGGATGATGATGACTGTAAAAAAGAGAAGTAGGTATTCTGTGGATATATTTTGGAGCTAAAGCCAATAAGACTTGCTGATGCATTGAATGTGAGAAATGGGGGGAGGGTGGGAAGAGGAAGCCAAGAACCTGTAACTTGAGTAACAGGGTGAGGATACTGGTGTCACTCTCTGAAATGGAAAAGACTGATGGAGGAGGTTTTAGAGCTTTCAACTGCAAGTAAGAATCAAGAGTTCTATTTGGCCAAATTAAGTTTGAATAAGTACCATGACTTCAAGTACAGAAGTCAAATAGGCAGTTGAATAAAGAAATATGGAGGTTGACGGAGAGTCATTGCTAGAGATATAAAGCTTGGGAGTCACTGACATGTAGATAATATTTAAAGTCATTGACCTAGAGTAAAAGTAGACTAGAGAAAAGTAAAGGATGAGGACCAAGGCACTCTCATATTTGGAGATCAAGTAGGGGTTGAGGACACAGAAAAGGAGACTAAAAAGGAAGTAGCAATGAGCTGCAAGAAGCATCAGGTGAGTATGATGTCAAGGAAACCAAGAGAAAAGACTGTTTCAAAAGGGAGAGAGTGGTCACACCAGTCAGAATGGTTGTCATTTAAAAGTCTACAAATAACAAATGCTGGAGAGGGTGTGGAAAAGGGAACCCTCCTACATTGTTGGTGGGAATATAAGTTGGTATAGCCATATGGGGACTTCCCTGGTGGCACTAGTGGTAAGGAATCTTCCTGCAATGCAGAAGACATAAGAGACGTAGATTTGATCCCTGGGTCAGGAAGATCTCCTGGAGGAGGCCATGGATACCCACTCCAACATTCTGGCCTCGAGAATTCCACGGACAGAGGAAACTGGCAGGCTATATACTGTCCATGGGGTCCCAAAGAGTTGGACAGGACTGAAGCAACTTAGCACCCAAGCAGCCAGTATGGAAGTTCCTCAGAAAACTAAAAATAGAATTACCATATGATCTAGCAATCCTGCTCCTGAGAACATACCGGGAAAAAAATATAATTCAAAAAGATACATGTACCCCCATGTTCATAGCAGCACTGTTTACAATAGCCAAACATGAAAACAACTTAAATGTCCATTGACAGATGATTGGACAAAGAAGATGTGGTGTGTATATAACAGAATACTACTCAGCCATAAAAACGAGTGAAATATTGCAGCAACATAGACTCAGCTAGAGACTATCATGTGAAGTGTAGTAAGTCAGAAAGAGAAAGACAAATACCATATGATATAACTCATATGTGGCATCTAAAGCATGGCACAAATAAACCTATCTACAAAATAGAAACAGACTCATAAACATAGAGAACACACTTGTGGTTGCCAAGGTTGTTGGTGGGGTGGGGTGGATGGACTGAGAGTTTGGGGTTGGTAGATACAAGCTATTATATTTAGAATGGATAAACAATAAAGCCCTAATGTATAGCACAGGAAATTATACTCAATATCCTATGATAAACCATAATGGAAAAAAATATTTTTAAAATGTGTATCTATATGTGTAACTAAGTCACAGCACAGATTGGCACAACACTATAAAATCAACTATACTTCAAAAAATGAAAGTGGCAAGAGTCGTCACCTTTGTCAAATGCTGCTGTGAAATTAAAATAAAAGATGTTGCCCACTATACTTGGCACGATGGAAGTCATTGGTGACCTTTTCAAAATCAGTTTGAGGAGAGCTGTAAATAAATCTGTACTGGAGAGAATATGACAAAGGGGAGAAAGAAGAAATGACAAATAAAGACAGCTGAAGCAAATCTAATCATGCAACTCCCCTGACCTGAAACTAACACAGCATTGTTAATCAACTATACTCCAATATAAAATAAAATCTTTAAAAAAGAGCAGAAGCTTGCCATTCATCTCACACCCTTTAGAATAAAGGTCAAACTCTGTGCCTTCAGATATACAATGCTCTTCAGTATCTGGGTTCTTGCAACCTAAGCAATTTTATCTCCCAACCATACTTTCCCTCCTACTACTATAAATACTTGTAATACTCTAACATGAATCATGCAAAGTCTCTTCCTCCATATGCATCTCTGGGTTACTCCTTGCCCTTTCCTACATAAAAAAAAACCTCTTATACATCCTTTGGTCCCCTTCAAGAATGACCATATCAGGAAAGCAGTGCCACTCCCTTCCACATGATTTACTCTCTCCTTAGACTTTCCATTGCAACCTGAACAGCTACATAGTGTTTACCTCACTACACTGCAGTCTTCTTTCTTTCTGAAAATTCATTATTTATTTTAATAGAAAAAATAAACCCTTCAACCTTAAAGAATGTAATTTGTTTTCATATTGTTGTAGAGAGCACTTATAAGATAGGAGCATCTGCTACCAGTTCCAAGGATTTCACATATAGTTTAGAAAAAGTATTGTTGGATTCAAACAAACATCAGTATAGAGGAACAAACATCTCTGTCTCCTCATTTTTCCATAATTTTACTAAATCATCACTAGGAAAGCTGGTAATGGGGCTATCATATAATTATTCCAACACTTGGTAATGACAGTGAAATCAGCCATCCCAATCCAGCTAAATTATAAAAACATGACCTTTAGTAAGGTCATGTACTCCCTTCTCTCATTTCTGGAGCACAAAGGCTCTACTTGATACCCCATGGACCAATAGTAGACTTGAGTTATAATGTATAGATTCCTTTCAGTTATAGTTGCAAAAGAAGTCTTGAAATTCTTGATGGTTTGACATCTCTTGGAAAGAAACAAGCTAGGAGGTAGACTGCTGATGTGGATTTGCTCAGATGGACACCATTCCCAGATCTTTAAGTGATACATCCAAAGTTCTCTCCGTAAAGTTGTGGCCATGACTCCACTATCTCTGGCTATCTTCTTTGATTTTTAATGCCTTACGTTCTTTACCAGCTGTTGCAGCCACTGCTTGGTAAAATTCTGCCATGAAGTCTGGCTCACTGACCTCCAGTGCCTAAGAAATTCATTGCATTCCTGCTCAGCCCAGCCTCCAAACCACTAATCCCAAAGACACAGCTGGCACTCAAAGACACAAGGTGGTCGGTTTGCTCTAGACTTTCTAGCAATGGCTGTAATTTCCCAGGTGCTGTAGAAAAATATCCACGCTGAGGACCTGAGCAGCTAGCAAGTCAGTGAAGAATACACTTCATTTCCTGGGAAGTGACGTAAGACATTGGGGGAGGGGAAGAGTTAGAAACATTGTCGGGTACTGAGGGTAAGGGAACGACAGTGGTATCGAAGAGGAAGATGGTTCCAGTGGCATTCTCCCCTTTTTTCTCACAGGGCAACCGGAGACCATCACAAGAGTATTTAGACTCCAACTGTCATCGCCACTTACATGTTTCTACATTGCAGTCTTTGCTTTGATTATAACACTCCTCTCCCCTCACTCTATGACACTCATTGGCAACAGAATAAGAACAAACTTTGAAGTTTAGGAGCATTTCTAGGAGATTTGTGTCCCTAGATTTAGATCTTGTACAGAGCAGTGTTCTCCTAGCGCTTCCTAAACAAAAGCCTCTAAAAATACAAATTTCATTGTTAATTTCTTAAAATTCTTCAATGTCTTTTCTGAGTCTATAAAATAAAATACCAAACACACTGGCATGTTGAATAAGTCCTTGATGATTTTGCTCATTGTAACCTCTTCAGCATCATTTCTCTCCACCTCATCCTGATCTTCACACACTGGGTGTACACCAAACCATTTCCAGGACAGTTTTTCTCAGGTTTCTGTATGCTGAGGTGCGCTGCCAACTTTTCTTGGAATATCTTTAAGAACCAGCTCAAGGGTCACTTCTCCTCTTAGGTTTTTCCAGATTCACCTCTCCCTCCTCCTAGCACACTAGACACTCTTCATTTGCCATGCCTGGGTAGGTAACTCTGTTATTGCACTCACCACATTTATCCTTTTATCATCTTCTCTTCCTACTCATTTGCAAGCTCTGTTGAACAGGAACTTTGCTCAGTCCATCTTTGTATTTCTAGCACCCAGTACATTGCCTGACACACAACAAGCACAGAGTTAATGAATACTTTTCTTTAAATCGTTTGATTTAAAGGTGATTTCAAGTTTTAATAATATCTTTTAGATTGATTACTTTCATTATTAGGAATAATTTGTAGGTGGTGAGTCTTTAAAGTGCAAAGAACAAATTCACTTCTTGAGGAATAAAGGGATAGGCTATGAATTTTAAAGATGTCTCTTAGTCCCCATCTTCCTGTGGAATAGAGTCACAATGATAAATAACTGATCACATTAGACCATTTGCTCCAATCAAAATGAGGCAAATAATTGCCAAGTTAAAGCACATCTTCAATTCATATTTGCATTCTAAAGAATTAGCCATTCAGGGAAATTATTTGTTTTTATTTCCTCCCACATTTTGAAACTATTTAAAAGTTTTCAAAGGAGTGATAAGACACATAGTTTTCCTTTCAAACTGTTTACAAGTCAAAATGATTTTGAAACATTTTCAGACATTTTTACAACATGGGACCTACATTTTTTATTGACCTTTGTGTACTTTTTTCAATAAACTTTTCCTCACACTTTTCCTTGATGATGGACCCCCCTTCTAGACATTTAAGTTCCCTCTACAGTGACAAGAGGGCTTCCCAAGTGGCTCAGTGGTAAAGAATCTGCCTACCAATGCAGGAGACGCAGGTTCTATCCCTGGGTTGGGAAGATCCCCTGAAGAGGGAAATGGCTACCCACTCCAGTATTCTTTCCTAAGAAATCCCATGGACAGAGGAGCCTGGTGGGCTACAGTCCATGGGGGTCACAAAAGAAGTTGGAAGTTGGACACTACTTAGCAACTTAACAACGACAATAGTGACAAGACACACACCAATTACTTCAAAAAGAATAAAAAGTTCACGAGGATTGTATAAACTTAGGAGACAGCATTGTGTTATCACAATAATTGAAGTTGTCTACTTAATAATGGCACTTTAGAAATTACAAAAGCTTTTGTTGAGCATCAACAGAGCTATATGTGTATATCACAAAGCCCAGAAGCTGAGCTCTTCCTTCTCTGCTTTGGCATTAGAAGTTGAATCATAAATACAGGAAGAGGTCTAAGACGATATAGTAGAGAGACCCTGAACTCATCTCCTCCCATGAACACACTCAATTTGCACCTATTTACAAAGCAACTCATCCTGAGGGGCTACTGAACAGCTCTACAAATAGAAGGACCACATAGAAATTGGTAGGAAAGACAGAGAAACACTATACACTGAAACCTCACCTTTGACAACATGACCTGCAACAGGGGCAGGTATTATTGAGGGACCTGAGTGCAGACTTATCCACCCTGAGACACAGCAAAAATATAAAATAAAAACAATAACACACTACTTTAAAGGGCACCTAGATTATATGGAAAGAAATCCATTTACTAACCTTAGAGCTTTTGCTAAACGGGCAGTGAACTACTGGAACTCTCCCCAGTACGAGAGGAACTGGCAAGTGCCATTGTTTGAATCACCTCCAGAACTCTCCTTGGTCCACAGCCACCCCAGCTCCAGCCATTCTACCAAGATGGCCTCAACATGGCAGACCCAGGGACTGCCCCCAGCCAGAGCCTACTCCTATTCTAGCTGCTCCACCAAGGCAGCTTCAGGATTGCCTCCAACTCATGCCCACCCTAAATCCTGCCAACCTGCCAAGGCAGACTTGGCACAACGTACCTTGAGATTTCACCTGCCTCACACCTGTTCCAGCTCCAGTTAGCCTGCCAAAGCTAGCAGGTGCAAACAGTCTACACAGTAGAAGGTCCCATACAAGGCTGCTCCTTCAGACCAGGACAGATAGCTATCTTGCATAATTCATAGAAACAAATGCCAAGAGTCAAACAAAATGAAAAAACAGAAATATTTTCTAAGTGAAAGAACAAAATAAAACTCGAGGGAAAATCTTAATGAAACAGAGGTAAATATTTTACCTGACATAGAATACAAAGAAATAGTCATAAGGATGCTCAGTATACTTAGAAGAGAAATGGAGAAATACAGTGAGATCTTCCATGAAGACTTAGAAAATAAAGACAGAACCAATCAGAGCTGATTAATACAATAACTGAAAAAGGGAATCAGTAGCAGATTAGATAATACAAAAGAGACGATCAGCTACATGGAAGAGAGAATAGCAGAAATCATCCAATCAGAAAAGCAAAGAGAAGAAAGTTTTTTTTTTTTTCTTTAATAAAGGGAATTTAAGGGACTTCTAGAGAAACTTCTAGAGAAGGCAATGGCACCCCACTCCATGCACCCCACTCCATTTTCCACCCCACTGGAAAATCCCATGGATGGAGGTGCCTGGTAGGCTGCAATCCATGGGGTCTCTAAGAGTCAGACACGACTGAGCGACTGAGCGACTGAGCGACTGAGCGACTGAGCGACTTCGCTTTCACTTTTCACTTTCATGCATTGGAGAAGGAAATGGCAACCCACTCCAGTGTTCTTGCCTGGAGAATCCCAGGGACGGGGGAGCCTGGTGGCTGCCATCTATGGGGTCACACAGAGTCGGACACGACTGAAGTGACTTAGCATAGCATAGCATAGAGAAACATCAACCATACTAACATTTGTATTATAGAGGTCCAAGAAAAATAAGAGAGAGAAAGGAAAAGAATACTTGTTTGAAAACATAATGGAGGAAAACTTCCCTATTCTAGGGAAAGAAAGAGACATTTAGATATAGGAGACATAGAGAGTCCCAGATAAGATGAACCCAAAATGATTCACACCAAGATACATTATAATTAAGAAAGCAAAAGACAGAGTTTCAAAGACAGCAAGAGAAAAACAAGAAATTCCACACAAGGTAAACCTGTAAGGCTATTAGCTGATTTTTAAGCAGAAACTTAACAGATCAGAAGAGAATGGCAGGATATATGTAAAGTGATGAAAGAAAAAATAATTACAGTCCAAAATACTCTATCTGGCAAAGTTAAAGAATTCAGAATTAAAGGGAGAAATAACTAAAGAGAGAAATAAATCCAGGTAAAGCAAAAATAAAGTTCATCACCACCAAACTGAACTGCTGAAGGATTTGCTTTAAGTGGAAAAGGTCACAATAGAAATGTTTAAATATATGAAAAAAGAATCTCACTGGTAAAGGCAAATATATAGGAATGGTATGAGATCAGCTGTTTGAAAAGCTAGTCTGAAAGTTAAAAGACAAAAGCAGTGCAATCAACCACAATGAGTTGATACTCAAAATTAAAAGATTTAAAATATGATGTCAAAAACATAAAATGTGAGGGGGGGGGCGGTAAAAATGCAAAGCTTTTAGATGCTTTCAAACTTGAGAATATCACCTTAAAATAGATGACCATGTATACAAGTCGGTGTATTCAAACCTCATGGTTAAACCAGAAACTTAACAATACACAAAAATAAAGAGAAAGGAATTCAAACATAACACTAAAAGAATACATAAAACCATAGGGAAGTAACCAAGAGAAGAAGATAACGGAGAAGAACTACAAAAACAACCAGAAAACAATTAACAAAACAGCAATTAGTATACACCTACCAATAATTACTTTAAATGCAAATGAACTAAATTCTCCAGTCAAAAGATATAGGGTAACTTAATGCATTAAGAAAAAGACTCATCTAATATGTTGCTACAGGGGAATCAACTCAGCTCTAAAGACATAAAGAGAGTGAAAGAGAAGGGATACAAAAAGATATTCCATGCAAATGGAAACAAAAAGAAAGCTGGGGGAGTAACACCCATATTAGACAAAATAGACTTTTATAATAGACTTTAACTAGAGATAAAACAGGCATTACATAATGATAAAGGGGTCAAAAAAACAAAAGAATACAACATATAATAACATTTATACACTCAACAAAGGAGCACCTGAATAAGTAAAGCAAAATATAAACAAATATAAAGAAAGACACAATAATACAATAACAGTTCTACTTATACCAATAGATCATCCATACAGAAGATCAATAGGAAAATACTATGAACAGGCATATTCTTTACTGTCTGAGCCACCAGGGAAGCCCTATAAACAGTTGCCAGATCCATCTAAGTGGATAACCTAGAAGAAAGGGACACATTCCTAGAAACATAAAATCTGCCAAGATTTCCAAGTCTCTCTTTTCAGAATAAATAGACAATCTGAATAGACCAATCACTAGTAATGATACTGAATCAGTAATTTAAAAAATAACTCTCAACAAACAAAGGTCACAGGACTAGATGGCTTCACAGGGGAATTCTACAAAACATTTGAAGAAGAGTTATCTATTCTTCTTAAACTGCTCCAGAATATTGAAGAAAAGGGAATACTTTTGAATTTATTCTATGAGTCCAGTGTTACCCTGAACCAAAATCAGACACACAAACACAGAGAAAATTACAGACAAATATCCCTTATGAACACAGAAGCAAAAAGTCTCAAAAAAAATTTAGCAAACTGAATGCAACAACACATTAAAGTAGAATTTATTCCAGGAATTGAAGGATGGTTCAGTAGCTGCAATCAATGTGACACTACATTAACAAAATAAATGATGAAAGTCATATGATCATCTTAATAAATACAGGAAAAAAATTTGACAGAATTCAACATCCATTTATGACAAACACTCTTAACAAAGTGTGAATAGAGGGAACATACCTTAGAAGTCACATATGACAAATCCACATCCAATATTATGCTCAACAGTTACAACATGGAAGATTTCCTTCTCAGATCAAGAACAAGACAAGGATGCCCAATCTCACAACTTTCATTCAACTTGGCATTGGGGAGTCTAGCCAGACAAGAAAAAGGAATAAAAAACAAACTAGAAGGGTAGGATGGGGTGTGAAGTGAGAGGCAGGTTCAAGAGGGAGGGGACATATATACACCTATGGTTGATCTTTGTTGATGTATGACAGAAACCAGCACAATATTATAAAGCAATTATCTTCCAATTTAAAATAAATAAATTTTAAAAAAGGGAAAAAAGGCATTCAAATCATAAGGGAAGCAATGAAACTATTACTATCTGCATATACCATGACTACATATAGAACACACTAAGACTCTACCAAAACACTCTCAAAACTAATGAAAGAGTTCAGTAAAGTTGCAGGATATAAGTTTAATAGACAGAAATTTGTTGCTTTTCTGCACACTAATAATGAAGTATTAGAAATGAAGAAAACAATCCACTCAACGTTGCATCAACAAATAAAATACCTAGGAATAAATTTAACATAGGAAGTAAAATATCTTTACTCTGAGAACTATAAGACATTGATAAAAGAAATTGAAGATGACACAAATAAATGGAAAGACACTCTGTGCTCATAGATTGTAAGAATTAATATTGTTGAAATGACCATATTACCCAAAGCAATCCACAGATTCCATGCAACCCCTTTTGAAATACCTATAGCGTTTTTCAAAGAACTAGAACAAATAATTCTAAAATTTGTATGGAATCACAAAAGATCCCAAAGAGCCAAAACAATCTTGAGAAATAACCAAGCTGGAGGTATCACAGTCCCTGATTTCAAACTATACTACAAAGCTATAGTCATTAGAACAGCATGATACTGGCACAAAAGCGGACACACAGATGAATGGAATAGAATAGAGAGCTCAGAAGTAAACCCCCCCTCTAATATGGTCAATTAACCTACAATAAAGGACGCAAGAATGTACAGTGGAGAGAAACAGTCTCTTCAATAAATAGTGTTGAAAAAACCAGATAACTAATTGCAAAAGAATCCAACTAGACAACTTTCTCACACCATAAACAAAGTAAACTCAAATGGATTAAAAATTTAAATGAAAGATATGAAACCATAAAACTCCTAGAAGAAAACATAAGCAGTAACCTCTTTGACACTGGTTCTAGCAATATCTTTTTGGATATGTCTCCAAATATCCCATGGCAACAAAAGCAAAAATAATATGACTAGTTCAAACTAAAGAGTTTTTGCACAGTGAAGAAAACCACCAACAAAATGAAAATGCAACCTACTAAACTGGAGAAGATATTTGCAAACAATATATGTGATAAGGAGTTTATATCCAAAATATATAAATAACTCATACTATTCAACATCAAAAAATGAACAACTTCACTTAAAAATCAGTAGAAGACCTGAATGGACATTTTCCCAAAAAAGTCAGATGGTCAACAAGCACCTGAAAAGGTACTCAACATCACTAATCATCAGGAAAATGCAAATCAAAACTACAATGAGATATCACCTTACACCTGTCAGAATGCTTTATCAAAAAGGCAGGAAACAATAAAAACTGGCAAGGATGTATGAGAAAAGGGAAACCTGGTGAACTATCAGTAGAAATATAAATCAGTACAGCCACTTTGGAAAATAGTATGGAGTTTCCTTTAAAAACTAAAAATAGGGCTTCCCTGATGGTCCAGTGGTTAAGTATCTGACTGCTAATGGAGGGGACATGGGTTCAATCCCTGGTCTCGAAAGATCCCACATGCCATGGGGCAACTAAGCCCATGTGCCACAACTACTGAGCCAATACTCTAGAGCCCACAAGCTGCAACCACTGAGCCCCTGTGCCACAACTACTAAAGCCCATGCTCCACAACTAGAGAAGCCACTGCAATGATAGCCTGCACATCGCAGCTAGAGGATAGCCCCTCATGCTGAAGCCAGGGAAAGCCTGTGTGCAGCAACAAAGATCCATCACAGCCAAAAATAAAAATGAATAAATAAGTAAATGTAAAAACAAAACTAAAAACAGAAGTACCATATGATTCAGCAATTGCACTTCAAGATATTTATCTGAGGAAAATGAAAATACTAGTTCAAACAGATATATGCAGCCTATGTTCATTGCAGTACTAATTACAATAGCCAAGATATAGGGGCAACCTAAGTATCCATCAATATATGAATGGATAAAGAAGATGTGGTGTGGTGTGGTGTGGTATAGTGTATGTGTGTAATGGAATATTAGCCATAAAAAAGTGAAATCTTGCCATTTGTAACAGTACTATAGACATAGAAGGTGCTATGCTAAGTGAAATAAGTTAGAGAAAAACAAACACCATATGATTTCACTTATACGTGGAATCTAAGAAACAAAATAAAGGAACAAACAAAACAGAAACAGACTCATAAATACAGAGAACAAGCTGATAGTTACCAGAGGGGAGAGACAAGGGAGGACAGACAGATGGTGAAGGGAATTAACAAGGTACAAACCTCCAGTTATAAATAAGTCACAGGAATATAACATATACATAGGAAATAGAGTCAATAATATTCTAACAATTTTCCATGGTGACAGATGGTAACTAACATAATGAACAAAAAATATCAAATCACCATGTTGTATACCTGAAACTAATATAATGTTGTATGCTAATTACAATAATAAAAAATATTGAGTCACAGAGTTTCAAGGTTGGAAAAGACTCAGAGGTCATTTAGTGCAAGTCCTTTATATGAATGAGTCCCCTTCACAACATTCATAATAAATCCCCCTTCAGTCTCTCTTTAAATCCCTTCATGATAGTGAATTTAACCTTTCCCCAGTGCCTCAGGTAAAAATAAGCACAGGTTATTACATTCCAGACAGATTTTGTACCATTTATAATAATAGTTATTTTCAGCATTGTGAAACCTATCAATTTCATTAGTATCAGCCATAGGTCCTTCATTTATTTTGTATATAGAGAAGGGAAAAAGTCAATTATGGAACATTCAAGGTTTTCATTTCTATTTACCTGTCTGCCTATAAGCTGCTTCTTTCAAGAATGAATATTCTGAGTTAGTGAAATGACTTAAAACTGGATGCAACAGCATTATTAAAATAGAAATAGAAATTCAAAATCCTAAAAAGAAATGCTCGACTCAAAGGCTAATGTAGTTGCTGGCACTGAAATTAAATTATCAGTCGGCTTTCTACAAGTCAGGACAAAAGGAGAAACAGTAGATTACAGTTCTCTTTATATAACAGAAGAAAGTATACCAACTTTCCATTAAATGAAAATTTTTCTTAGTTGTAAAATTGTAAGAGAACTTTCTCATGTAGCAGCTTGTAAAAGAGATTTATTTCTTAGTTTTCTATGTGCATTCATTTTTGCCCTCTAATGGTACTGCCAAGAATACTGCTAAACATCCCTTAAACTTTTACAAAAATCTCACAACCTCAATCCAGTGCTAAAATTCTGTTGAATATAGGGGACAAAGCACAGGCACTGGCTAACTACCTTTCCAAACGGGACTATCAAAAACACTGTTTGTGGAACTTCCCTGGAGGTCCAGTGGTTAAGAATATGCCTTCTAATATAGGGGACTCAGGTTTGATACCTGATTAGGGAACTAAGATCCCACACACTGCAAACCAACTCAGTCTGTGTGCTGCAACTAAGACCCAATACAGTCAAATATTTCTTCAAGAATTGTTGTTTGTTGTCAACATTATGGGACATTAGCTTCCATATATGCCCAATTCTTATCTTAGTTAATGTTGTTTCATCACTAAGTCGTGTTTGACTCTTTGTGACCCCTTGGACTGTAGCCCACTAGGCTCCTTCTGTCCATGGGATTTTCCAGGCAAGAATACTAGAGTGGGTTGCCATTTCCTTCTCCAGGGGATCTTCTTTGGCCCAGGATCAAACTCCTGCATTGGCAGGTGGATTCTTTACCACTGAGCCAGGCAGGAAGTCCCTCTTATCTAAGTTCAGTTCAATTCAGTTCAGTCATTCAGTCGTGTCCGATTCTTTGCGACCCCATGAATTGCAGCACGCCAGGCCTCCCTGTCCATCACCAACTCCCGGAGTTCACTCAGATTCACATCCATCGAGTCAGTGATGCCATCCAGCCATCTCATCCTTTGTCGTCCCCTTCTCCTCCTGCCCCCAATCCCTCCCAGCATCAGAGTCTTTTCCAATGAGTCAACTCTTCGCATGAGGTGGCCAAAGTACTGGAGTTTCACCTTTAGTATCACAAATGAAAAACTAAGTTAATCTGTTCTATGGAATTACCATCGTTCCTTCACTTCTCTTGGAAACAACTACAGTTGGCTGATCACTGGGCACAAAATGATGTTCTTGTGAACTGAAGAGGTATACAGAACATTGTGAATGATGAGCAGACAGTGCTGTGAAGGTCTGCTGGAATATCTGATAAGACTTGGGATCTCTCAAAAAGAAATTGACTTTATGTAAGTAACATGTTATTAAAGCTGGCCTTGTTGCAGAGGTAATGTGAAGAAGGTGGGGTTTCTCACTTGCTCTTGAAACACCCCAACTATTTTCCCAGAAAATGCATTATAAACCTCTGCATCTGAAAAGTTACCAATGAGCAAACTGTGTCTTTCTATAGTTAAGCCCCCATGGTTTTACAATACTTCTCTCCATTCTTAGACTAAAGAATTAGGGGGAAGGGGAGGTATACACAATGATTATTTTACCTTTGAAGGTGTTTTGGTGTTAAGACATCACAAAAGGCCCTTAGTAAAAATAGATTACTTTCTCACAGTGATCATCACGGTGCTTTAGACTTTACCTGGACCGCCTGGTTCTACCAGTACATTCTAAATAACTGAAGACAGATTTTAACCTCCTTCCCCACACCCACAGCCAGTCAGACCAAACTCTGCTTTCTTCTCTATGGCTAGAAAAGGCATTAACTCTAATCTGTATTTCATCTGTGTAAATTTGGTAGCTCCCTTATTATCATTGTTTTTGTTTCTACTGTTGAATCTGGATTATATCTAGAGGTCTCTTGAGGTCAGTAAGCTAGATGCCATTCATACAAATTAGTTATTATAAAATGAATGCAAGCACAGTAAAAGTAACCTCCATATCAAATGAGGCTGTTTGTACACTGGTCAATAAAATGTATTCATGGTGTTACCATGGACAGAATGAGAGAGATTTCAGACTTACTCTAAAGAGGGCATAGGTACATCTTTGAGTGACTCAAACAAATGACTTGGCTTCTTACAGAATTAGAATAAACTAGATACACTTTTGTTTAAAGCTAGGATATTACAGAGACATAACAGTAATGCTAATATACATGCTGGCAAGTGCAAATAAGGACACTGATCATTATTTCACATTACAGTTTATTATGACATGCAACTGCCAGAAATCAAAGTCAATGCTAAGCAAAAAATTAAAAAAGCTACCCACAGCATAATATTCTCTTCATTTTTAGCCATTCTACCCTGCAAGATCCCTTTTTGATTAGCAGGAAACCTGAGAATAGAGGGTAGAAAATAATAATAAAAGAAGCCTGTGAATTACTGGATACTTTTTAAATGCCATGCCACCTTGCAGGAGAAACACCAGTTGAGACAAGCAGATATTTCCCTAAAGCAGTTTAAAATACCCTAAAGCATACATGTGGCATTGGTGAATGGATGACTCTGAGAAAGCTCTCTGCTTTGGAAGGCTGAGTGGCACAAATACCCTGTGTGGAAGAAGTTGGCATAGCAACTCTGCATTTGCGGTGGCGACAGAGTAAACAGGTGCATAAAACAACTGGAATGCGTCTGCTTCTCTACAAAGTGCTTAAATCTTGTAAAGCAGTTTTTTGCTTCTCTTCTCGAGAAACACAAACTCTTCAGTCTAATAAATTGAGGCAGTTAGTTTGCTGAATAGGAGAGGATATTCATGACTCATGGGAAGATTTATTCCCTGTACTTACCCTGTATAAATAAGGGGACATTTATTCTAAAAATAAGTCATTTCCTTCTCATAGTAGACACAATTCTCTGTTGACTGGAAAATGATATAAAAAAAATAATAATAAGCTTTCTGTGTTTGTTAACAAATGCATTCCAGAGAAAAGAACTGCTTACCTGTTGACAACGGGTCCTCTGAAATGCGGATCATATGACCTTGGAGTACCTGCATTTAAAATAAAGAACTTTCTAAGCATGGAAGCCAATGAAATGGCAAATAAATATACATAAAATATGAATAAAGAAAAATTCCTATCTTAGCCAGTGCTTAGTGCAGTGTTGAACTCATTCTTTGGTCCAGTGAAACATCAGTTATACCTTGGACACAGCTGTCAATCATTTTCTCTCTCTCCAGCTAGAAGCAAGTCTGGGAAGAGTTGTTAAGCACCATATTCTTAGGCACACTGTGTACATATCTCCCACTGTTCTGAGCAGCAACATCATAGATCACAGCCAAGAGAGCAAAACTTGAAGCCCTTCCAGTCTGCAAAAACGCATTCTACCATCTGCCATTTCCAAGTGTTGCTGTGTACTTGTGAGGTGCACAATGTAAGAGAGATGTCTGCTTATCACACTTCTCCCTTTCCTCTCAGTACATGGAGCTTTCCTTTGAGAAATTGGAATACCAGTCACTATTGGTCCCTGCCATGTTGGCTATATCGTATGCAAAAATCATTATTATATTTTACTATACAAATGTTATTTTTATTGCTTTTGATTGTTATTTTTTAGATCTACTGGTAGACTTCATACCATCTGAAGAAATGCCCTAGTCATTCACTGTTGTAACATGAATTGTCATATATTACCCTTGTCTTTAAACGATACAAAGTAGACACAGAACGGCCTTTTCCCCCACATGTACTGGGTACACCCAGTAACAAGTTCTGTAAAATCATTTCTGGCCAAAGGTTTATATTTTGCAATTCTCACCCCCCTGACTAAAGGATTCCTGCTCCCTTCCTCTAGGCATTTGTCCCTATAAAAAGGCCTAAATTAAAGCCAGAATTTTAAAAGGGTCTGGAAAAAAGAGGCCTGTGTGTCAGCAATCTGACTCAGCCTGTACTCAATGGGGAAATTAGACCTGAGGACTCCAAAGCCTCTTCAGTGTAATCACAGGCTGAGGGCAGAACAACAGGAAGGAGAGGACAGACTTGGAACAGAAATTCAAGAGCCAATCAGTCAGCAAGTATTCATAAAGCACCTGTTATATGTTGAGAGCTCTGAGGGCATACAGAGATACATAAAGGATGCTTCCTGTCTTGGAGACCCTACAGTTGGTAGGCAAGATTGACATATTGATTCATTCAACAAACATTTCTTGAAATCTTTATATATCAAGTCTTATATTATAATACACAAGCAATGAATAGACTGTATAAAATAATAAAGTACTAAATTGTATGGTATTGGCTTGAAGTGTTACAAGAGTTCTGAGAAAGTAAGTTTCATCGAGGACTAGAGCAGTCAAGAGCATTTCATTCAAGAAGTGAGATTTTTCTGAAAGATTGGAATAAAATAAAAGGGAAAAGAGAAACATTCTGAATGGGTGAAACTAGAACTCCGTTAAATTCAGTAACTACATATTGATCGCCCATTATGTGCTCTGCATTGAAAGAAGCACTGCAGGGAATACAGGGTTTAATGAAACATAGTCTCTTTCTTCAACAGGCTAACAAACTGGTGAGCAGGGAGAGAAATAAGAAAAGACCACAAGTCACAGAAAACAAGACAGAATATGATACCATAAGAGAGGGTACAAGGAAAGTATTAGGAGCATTCTAAGGAAGGAAAGGTCACATTCAGTTGAGATTAGTAGGGAAGACTTCCTAGAGTCACGGTATCTTGAGATGGACAAGTATGAAGTCATAGAGTTAGGAACAAACAGCAAATGCACGGGGATGGTGAAAAGATCAGCCTGATTGGAGTCCTAGATAATCAAACAGAAGGAGGAAAACATAAAGCTAAATAGATAGTATGGAACCAGACTACAGAAAGCCTAAAAAACTAGGAACAGAAGGTACTTTATACATCCTAAGCCAACAAGGAGTCATAGAAGTATTTCTTTTTTTGCCTAGAACTATAACAATGCAAAAAAACAGTAGTTTCATCTTTCTCATATGAAGAAGAACCATTTTGATTCTAAATGTTATTTCATTCCCAGATCTCATGTGAGTTTTTCCTGTAACTTGGAAGGTAGGTAGCAATTTTAATCTGACTTTTCAGATGCTGGTTGTTCACAAGGACAAGTTATCTGAGGAAATACCCAGAGCTCAGAGTTGAGAAGGGCCAGTGGCTGCAGGACACAATTTGGGTATCCCCCAGGATAGGGGAATGCTAGGCCTCAGCTTCTAGAATAAACCGTAGGTTTACCTTCATTGTTTCAAGTTGTCACTTAGTTGGATAGGTCTCTTTCTGATACAAATTCTGTACATTTACATCTCACATCTTTGGGCTCCAGTTTGGGTATTGACAGTCATGGATCTTGGGTTATAGAAGGATTTTCAACAAAGGAATGACATGGTAGAAGCAGGGCTTAATTAAAGAATAACCTAGTGGCAGTATATAAGTGCTATCACAAAGCGCAAAGTCAAGGGGACCAACTAGGAACCTATTGAAATAATAGAGGTGAAGTCATGTGAGCCCCACCCCAAATGGTGGTGGAAGTAATGGAAAGAGAGATGCATCCGTTATCACAGAGCAGTCATGCGGCTTAGGGGTTAGGAGCAATGGCTCTGGAGTCAGTCTGCCTATTCTCTGTCACTTACTAGCCGTGACCCTAGACAGATCATATCACTTCTCTGAGTCTCAGTTTCCATATCTGTAAAGGGTTAGCCACTCAGTCATGTCCAACTCTTTGTGATCCCATGGACTATAGCCCTCCAGGCTCTTTTGACCATGGGATTCTCCAGGCAAGAATACTGAAGTGGGTAGCCATTCCCTTCTCCAGGGGATCTTCCCAACCCAGGGACTGAATCCAGGTCTCCTGCATTGCAGGCAGATTCTTTACTGTCTGAGCCAACAGGAAATCCCATATATCTATAAATGGGGATGACAATAGTACACCATAAAGATGTTATGAGGATTAAATGAATTAATACTTGTAAAAATATTTAAAACACTGGTTGACACTTAGTAAGCCCCTATGTATATTCATTCTTAGTCCGAATTACATGACAAAGATAAAAAGCACTTGAATGGTAAGACTTAGGGTGTGAAAGAGAAATGTCAAAAAAAAAAAAAGACCAAATAAAGAGATTTCAGACCTAGAAACTGTGGTTCTCAGTTACTTCTGGTCTTTTACCTCAGTTTAAGGTTGATGTTATTAAAACAGTTGGGAACGTTAGCAAGTGGAAGAAACTGTAAAGTTGTTAGGAGAAAAAGAGCATGAGGCTGATTCAGCTCATGGGGACATCTAACTCAAAGTCCAGTGTTCAACTTAAATCAAGAAACTGAAGTCTTATGGAGAAGGAGAGGAATGACCTGGGAATTTGATGATGGAGGATAAAAGATATAACATTTAGAATGGATAAACAACAAGGTCCTACTGTAAAGCCCAGGAAACTACATCCAATATCCTGGGATAAACCATAATGGAAAATAATATTTTAAAAAAGAATGTATATATGTGTAAAATTGAGTTACTTTGCTACACACCAGAGGTTGGCACATCATAAATCAAATATACTTCAATAAAAAGATTTTTTTAAAGAAATTGAAGTCTGGGTCAAACCTTGAGATAAATACTTGGAAGTCATAACTTTATCACATGAAAATTAATAAATTCCATAAAGAATATCAGGATCTGTTGTTATAGTGACAATAACAATAATATTTAACACGTTTTCAATCATTAAATGTTAAGCACTGTTCTAAGTGCTTTCATGCCTTATTTTGCTTACTTTGAAAAATAAATGTGTTCTTTAGTTAGATTAGAAACTATTATTAGCCTCATTGTACATATGCAAAAGTCCAGACATAGAGAGGCCAAGGTACCCACTATCAACAACATGGTATATAATGGACCTGGGAGTCATACTGCCCTGTCTCATTGCAGCAAAACAGACTCCTGGGGTCATACCTTGCAAACCCAGCATGAGTTCCTACTCTGGGGGAAATGAGTAGAGTGTTTTCTGTTTGAGAAAGCTGTAAATACTTCAGTTCTGACATAATTGTCAGCTTCTCCTTTTCTGACTGCCTTGTCTGCCTCTACCTCATGGCGACAAATACATTTCAGGGTGTCTAGTCACCATTTCTCTGGGAACTGATTTCCTCTCTAATCCACAGGCATGGTCTCTAGCCACCAAGTTTCTCCCTTGTAGCTGTTTCCTGGCAATCAGTGACTGGATCTGGTTTGGATATTATACCCAAACTAGGCCAGTCATTTCTGGTCACTCTATCCCAGGGATTAGAATTAAAACAGACAGTGAAAGATCAGAACTGCAAAATGTAAAGCTTGAAGACCAGAGAAGCAGAGAAAGAAAGCTTTCAGAAAGAAATCACTGAAGCCAATGTATAAGAAGCAGCAAAGATGGAAATCTTCATGGACTTCAGCTTTCTGTTCCAGTCCCTACCTGAGACCTGGGTTGAGTTTTGTGTGATATATTATATCCTTATACTGAAGTCCTTTATCTTGCTTTTTGCTAGTTCACATCTGTTACAGGCAACCAAAGACTACCACTAATACACTCCCTCTCTTGATCTGACTTAAGGTTTCAACAACTCATTTTAACCACATTTATTATATTCTTGCAATAAAAAGTTGGTAGGGATTTGAGGAAGAATTCTGGAGACTAAGTCTGCTTTCACAAATCTCAAGTGAAAATACGAAATATAAGCTTAAGACTAAAGTTTCAACACTGGTGTTAAGAGCCATGACAGACACATTCAGAGCGTGCCATGGAGCCAGAGGGCATCATGAACAGATAGGTCTCTTCACCTCCTGACTGGTGCTGAACTTGGGCTCTACTTTCCCCCAGTACTCAGGACCTGTGCATTGACTTGGAGAATGAACACTAGTGCTGACATTCTTGCTGGTTCAAGATTTCCATCCCCAAACTGGCTGAACAGCTAAAATATACCAAAACCATTTCATCTAGCCCCTCCACACCAAATACTATAGTTCCAAAGGTCTGGGGTAGGCTTGTCCTATCAGATCACTCTGATGCACAATCAGATTTGGAGACCACTAGGTCACTTGAGAGAATTTGGGAAATTCAGCAGTGGCTGTAGGACTGGAAAAGGTCAGTTTTCATTCTAATCCCAAAGAAAGCCAATACCAAAGAATGTTCAAATTACCACACAATTTCACTCATCTCACACACCAGCAAAGTAATGCTCAAAATTCTCCAAGCCAGGCTTCAATAGTATGTGACCGAGAACTTTAAGATGTTCAATATGGATTTTGAAAAGGCAGAGGAACCAGAGATAAATTGCCAACATCTGCTGGATCATAGAAAGAGCAAGAGAGTTCCAGAAAAACATCTACTTCTGCTTTACTGACTACACCAAAGCCTTGACTGTGTGGATCACAACAAACAGTGGAAAATTCTTAAAGAGAAGGGAATACCAGACCACTTGACCTGCCTCCTGAGAAATCTATATGCAGGTCAAGAAGCAGCAGTTAGAACTGGACATGGAACAACGGACTGATTCCAAATTGCGGAAGGAGTACACCAAGGCTGTATATTGTCACCCTGCTTATTTAACTTATATGCAGAATACATCATGTGAAATGCTGGGCTGGATGAAGCACAACCTGGAATCAAGATTGCTGGGAGAAATATCAATCACCTCAGATACACAGATGACACAAACCTTATGGCAGAAAGCAAAGAGGAACTGAAGAGCCTCTTGCTGAAAGTGTAAGAGAAGAGTGAAAAAGTTGGCTTTAAAACTCAACATTCAAAAAACTAAGATCATGGCATCTGGTCCCAAAAACTTCATGGCAAATGGGTGGAGAAACAGTGGAAACAGTGTCAGACTTTATTTTGGGGGGGCTCCAAAATCACTGCAGATGGTGACTGCATCCATGAAAATAAAAGATGCTTGCTCCTTGGAAGGAAAGCTATGACAGACCTAGACAGCATATTAAAAAGCAGAGATATGAGTTTGCCAACCAAGATCCATCTAGTCAAAGCTATGGTTTTTCCAGTAGTCATGTACGGATATGAGAATTGGACCATAAAGAAAGCTGAGCACCAAAGAATTGATGCTTTTGAACTTTGCTGTTGGAGGAGACTCTTGAGAGTCTCTTGGACTTCAAGGAGATCAAATACTGCATCCTAAAGGAAATCAGCCCTGAATATTCATTGGAAGGACTGATGCTGAAGCTGAAGCTGCAATACTTTGGCCACCTGATGCAAAGAACTGACTCACTGGAAAACACCCTGATGCTGGACAAGACTGAAGGCAGGAGGAGAAGGGGACAACAGAGGAAGAGGTGGTTGGATGGCATCATCGACTTGATGGACATGAGTTTGAGCAGGCTACAGGAAGTTGGTGACAGACAGGGAAGCCTGGTGTAATGCAGTCCACGGGGTCACAAAGAGTCAAACATGACTAAGCAACTGAATTCTGAATTTTATTATTAACCTCTGTTTCATTCATGCACTGTCCTTAATTCTAGCTGTACATAACAGACCAAGCCTAATGAAGTAAGAGAAAAGCAAATCATTAGATATGTATGAGCTTTGGGAAACACACAATTAAGAGTAAGACATAACAGCTACAGGAAGAGAAGCAGAAAGTGACATTCAAGAAAACTCAAGAGTTTCAAGAAAGAAGGATTATAAATTCTACAGAAATATTATTAAGTGAATGCTTATTTGTACCAGGAACTGCTATAACAGCTTCACACACATATGTCATTTTTTACAATTTTACACAAACACAATGTGAATAGTACCCCCTTGAACTATGCAATACAACAGCACTGGCATATTTATTTTGTCATTTAATGCTCTCAATAATTCTATGATGTATGCCACTGTTATCCTTCCATTTTATAGATGAGGAAGTTGACTCACAGCTAATTTGCCTTAGCTCAGTCAGCTAACAAGAGGTGGAGGTGGCATTCAGTCTGACCCCAAAGCCTCTGCAGAGCTACCTGGCAGTAAACTTCTCAATAGTGAACTTAGAGAA
The DNA here is from genome assembly GCF_027580195.1 of Bos mutus. Taxonomy (NCBI): domain Eukaryota; kingdom Metazoa; phylum Chordata; class Mammalia; order Artiodactyla; family Bovidae; genus Bos; species Bos mutus. The sequence goes on along the minus strand of NC_091619.1, from coordinate 67,285,741 downwards.
ATTTCATAGATGAGTGGGGAAAGAAAATATATTGAAAGAGGTTGGAAACTTATATTGATCCTGTAATTATTCTTTTTTCAAAAAGATGGGCAAAACTGGTTTAAAAGTGTCTAGGCTGGCTTCCAATTTTTGTGTGATTTGTACCTTACAAAGTGAAAAAGTGGATTGTGGTGTAAATGAAACGTTATTGTCAAATCTTCTGAAAAGCTGACACTTTTTGACTGTAATTTCTGGCTGCCTTATATTTCAGTTGCAAATACACTAAGACCTCAGTCAAATGATAAGATTTAGCTGATTTCATATAGTAATAGCAGCTGGAAAGTGATAACTTCACCCTGCCCCATGTGCTGACAGAATCTGTATTGTCATGCAAATTTTTTATTTACTGAAATCAATACAGGGCATTGCTTTTTCTGAGGCTCTCATGTGCTCTAATTGCATCTCTGGAATAAATAGACTGAGGGACCAGCTAAGTAAAAAGAGCTATAATGCTTCACTACCACATAGCTCAGCTAATTAAGTGCAATTCATATTTCTCACTTAAAGGAAAAGAAAAGAAATTAAGATTAGGTAATCATTTTAAAAGCTTCATCAGTTCTTATGACTCTCTGACCACCAAAATTGTTGTGATAATAGAATCACTAAAAATTATTCATTATAGACAGTTGCACATTTGTTATTATAGCTAACAGTTTATATTGCAGGCATACAGTGCAATTTTTTCTTACTAGAAATAATTCCTGAAGATTATGAAAAACAGTCCAGGTAATTAGTTCAGTTTATGGATGTCAACTGCACATGACTCAGTCAAATGAAAACAGCAAGATAAAGCAGCTGGTCATGCCCAGACACTTTTCTTTCTTAAAAGCAATCTGATTCTCAAAGAAAATGACAATATATCTACCACTGATCATTTAAAGCAAAAATCTGAGACATTTAATGTTATGCCTTCAAGTGTTCTCCTTCAGATAATCTAATGTGACTTAAGAGTGTGAAGGGGGAACTAAGGTGGGGCAAACAAGTATCTGAGAACTTAGAACTATTATGAGCAAGCACATCAGATAACTTTCCAACAAGCATGGAAAAATAATGTGGTACAAAGTTGTCTTACTTTAGTATTCTACAACAGGCAGTGGAGAATTGGGAATAATTAAATACTTGTTTTACTTTACTTTTCAAATATGTTTATGATGCTGTGTCTATAAATGAGGATCTGTCATTTTATCAAAGGAAGAGGTTTCCTTCCCTCTAATGAAGGACAAAGAGCCATATTCCTTGCCATTTCTTAGTGGACAATGTTTCAATTTCACAGCCCATATGGCCTTTCTCAATCTGGCCCATTCACCCGCCTCATCTCCTACCATCCCTCACTTCAAACTTGATCTTTTAGTAATTCTGAACAGCTATGGTTCCCCTCCAAAAGTGACTCAGCCAGTAAAGAACAGTGGATTCTTTACCAGCTGAGCCACCAGGGAAGCCCAAGAATACTGGAATGGGTAGCCTTTCCCTTCTCCAGTGGATCTTCCCAACCCAGAAATTGAACTGGAATCTCCTGCATTGCAGGCAGATTCTTTATCAGCTGAGCTACCAGGGAAGCTTCTATTTTATACAGTGCTCTCTGAATAATAGGACTTTCCCCTCTTTGTTCCCTTGGCAATGGCTAAAGGAAGTCTACAGTTCTGCTCACAAATTTCCCCATTAATTTTCAAGAAGGACAAGGACTAAAGACATTCTACTGGTCATTATGCCAGTAAGTGGAGCCCACTTTGACTGGCCCCTACATCATGGTAGCTAATTCCATTCATCTTTGAGACATATATTTCTATTATTGCACGTGGTATACTGTATTGTTGCATGTGGTATACTGTACCAACGAGTTGTTTGTTTACATGCTGTGGTAGATAGATGCTCATGTCCTAGTCTCCAAACTTGTGACTATGTTACCTTACATGGCAAAAGGGACTTTGCAGATTTAGATAAATGGAAAATCACAAGACATAGAGACTATCCTGGATTATCTAGGTAAGCCTTGTATAATCACAAGAGTCCTTAAATAGGAAAAAGGGAGACAGAAGAGTCAAAGGAGATGTGACAGCGGAAACAAGGTCAAAGTGATGCAACACGAGAAAAACTTGACTGGCCGTTGCTGGCTTTGATGACTGAAGTGAGTGATGAGTCAAGGAACGTGGCAACCTCTATGCTATGCTATGCTAAGTCACTTCAGTCGTGTCCGACTCTGTGCGACCCCAGAGACAGCAGCCCATCCGTCCCTGGGATTCTCCAGGCAAGAACACTGGAGTGGGTTGCCATTTCCTTCTCCAATGCATGAAAGTGAAAAGAGAAAGTGAAGTCGCTCAGTCATGTCCGACTTTTAGCGATCCCATGGACCGCAGCCTACCAGGCTCCTCCGTCCATGGGATTTTCCAGGCAAGAGTAGTGGCAACCTCTAGAAAGTGGAAATTTAAGAAAACTGATTTCTCTCCCATAGAATCTCTAGGAAATAATGCAGCCCTGTGACACCTTGATTTCAGTCCACTGAGACCTATTGTGGACTTCTGACCTCCAGAATTATAAGTCTGTGTGATTTTAAACCACCTCATTTGTGCTAAGTCATTACAGCAGCAAGAGGAAGCTAATACACATGACTATTCCTCTTATTGGATTGATAGCTCATTTAGGGCAGAAACTAGACTTTGGGGATTGCTCTATTGCTATTATCTGCTTCAGTATCTGGTGTATACATAATAGGCATTCAATAAATATTTATAGAGTAAGTTTAAAAATAATGTCAATGTAATTGTGAACTCTTCCCTGGTGGCTCAGGTAGTAAAGTATCTGCCTGCAGTGCGGGAGACCTGGGTTCAATCCCTGGGTCACAAGATTCCCTGGAGAAGGGAATGGCAACCTGCTCCAGTGTTCCTGCATGAAGAATTCCACCAAAAAGTCTGGTGGACCACAGTCCATGAGGTGGCAGAGTCAGACATGACTGAGAGACTAACACTATTTTAATTTAGGTTATAAAAATACAAATAGGAAATCAATCTTAACAATCATCAGCTAATTATTTTAGACAGGTTTCAACTTGGATTAAAAGCAAGTTAATAGACTCCTAAAAACACACTTACATTAAAAAAAAATGACTCCCCTATCACTAACACTAATTTATCATTCATTTTGTAATGTCAAGATCAGTAGGAGTTAACAAAGGAAGTAAGGGAGACAGTACCTCATACTGGTGAGTAAAAATTGCTATCAAATTACCTGGCATCAAATGTCATCTCTGCCACTACAAGCTGTATGATCTTGAGAGAATTGCTTTTTTTCTCTCTGAAGTTCCATTTTGTCATTTATAAAGTGATAGATAGTAGCAAAAAGTACAAAATGAAAAAAGAAGGAAACAATTTCTTTCTTCAGGATGACCATCTAACTGGAAAATAGTAAAGTATATGTAAATCACCTTTATAATGAAAGTCAATCTGTGCAGATCTAATGCAACCCAACTTTAGTTGGATTGTCACACTGACTATAAGTGACACCAACAATTCTAAATGCTTTCAATGACTGAGCTGGGTGTAACATTTATGAAATCACTTTTTGAAAGAAAGAAATTTTGAGCATGCTTAAAGGATAGAATCTTGTGTCATCTGGGAAAGCTGGACAAAATCACATGCTGAGCCAGAGCAAAGAGAGAATATGGGGGAAGAAACATGAAAGCAGTTAGTGGAATGACGCACACCATCAGGAGCTGGAGGATTTACAGAGCCCCTCAAAGTCTTCTGGGAAAGTAACACAATCGTCACATGTTTATGCTTCTGCATGATGCAGAGGAAACGGAAAAGCAAAGGCAGAGGAACCAACGCGAAGATTGCTGTCATATTTCAGACATAAGGTGGTGGTAGGTGCCTGACTGAGACTGTAGCAATGAGAGAACGTGAGGCAATTCCAGAAGCACCGCAGAGGAGTACACTTGGTAGGGGTGAAAGAAAGGGCATAGTACCATGCTTCATCACTGCATCATGGCAATGTCTCTTGCAGAAAATGATATGCCTTACAGAAACTCCTCTTGAGCAGAAATATGACCCCACATTGGACATGGCAAGATGAACAGATATGCAAATAAGACTCCTTCAGCACTGATCCAAACCAAACAATACTATGGTATCGTGATCTTTTGATGGTTGTTCTTCCCCCATATTGAAAAACTTCCTCAACATATGAATGACAAAACACCCTATGACAAAACACTGAAATGTCAAATCTCTTGCTTTAAGATTTTTTTTTAATATTTTTTTCAAAGATTTTTTTTTTAGGGGGCTTCCCTTGGGGCTCAGCTGGTAAAGAATCCACCTGCAATGCGGGAGACCTGGGTTCGATCCCTGGGTTGGGAAGATCCCTTGGAAAACGAAAAAGCTACCCATTCCAGTATTCTGGCCTGGAGAATTCCATGGATTGTATAGTCCATGGGGTTGCAAAGAGTCGGACACGACTGAAACGACTTTTTCACTTTCACTTTAAATCCACAGGGTTGGTTTCTAAATAGCTTGCATCATCATTTGAAATAATCTGCCCTGTATGAACACAAATTGTTAACATTCAGTTAGAATGTCAACCTTAGAAGAAATACATAAAAAAAGAAACCTCATGTCCACTGAGCAAGCAAAAGAAAAAGTACATAAAACACTCAGGCTGCTTCCTAATAGACCAGTTTTATAGGCAATGCTGAAAGATGCACGGTTGGGGGCAATGGAAATGTACTTCTGAAAAAATGATTTTCCTTGACTACTGTGACAAAGCACTGAATTTGTGCTATAGAACAGCCATGAATTACTGGATAACCACACATCTCAGAATAAATAAAATTATCAATCAATATTGATTTAAAAATAGTCTGGAAGCAAACAAGAACATGAATTGAGTTTGAAGGTTATCAGCTTGGGTTTTCTAATATTTCTTTCTAGCCATATTTGTATTTTATTGCTCAACATGAGGCACTTAAAAAAAAAAAAAGACCAATAACATACTCTAATTACACTGAAGCAACTCCTTATTTTCCAGTTTTCATAGGTTATATATTTCATTAGCATGCCAAGCCCTATTCCCATACCTCCAAGAAACTATAAGAACAATTTCACAACCAGAGATAGGAAATAAGGAGCATATTTACTTACCCTAAAAATAAAAATAAGTGACTTCATCTGGCCTTTCCATCTACAGAGTTCAGGCAAGAACACAGTGAATGAATAAAGGTTAGGGAAAATGATAGTTTTCATCATTATATAAATATGAACATTAACTTTTGTAAAACAAAAAAGGAGAAAATTACCTTTAAAGCTATAGTTGAGTAAAAGACTTCTGTTGAACTTAAGAATAAACACTACTAAAGAAAAATAGCAAGAATTGGTCAATTTATCACAAGTGCATAAAGCATTTTGGTAGCTGGTGATAACATCTCTTCTACTACCTCATATCACCCAGAGGTTATTTATGAGAACAAAATTAAACTGCTTATCAACTCTGACTTTTACTACAACTCAAGATGATGGAAGATAATAATCACTGGGAAAACATCCCTATTCCTGGGCCTCAAATGTAAGAACGAAAACATATTTTAGTGCATAATTTCTACCCACAAAGCATGATGACCAACAAATAAAAACTGCAGATGGAGTGCACTATTAGAATCTGTATCATGTGGATGCCTCTACTTATAAGACAACTGAGGAAAAATTGTGGTAAACTATGGTTTTTAACCAACTGGTCAAACTAGTCACTTATAATGACCATCAGGGAAACAGCAGCCATCAGGGATACACAACCTATTTCATGATCCACTCTAAACTGTTAAATCTACTCAGAGAGAGAGCATAAGAGAGAGACTGATGTTCTTTTTTCTTAGTGCTGTGGGTTGGGGTGTGTTACTGAACAAGATATTCAGTTGGAATGGATGCCTGGGGACTTATCTCACTCCTTCCTGGAGTCCTGTCTCCTTGGATCAAGTCAAAGATAAAACAGCCTGGTTTTTATACTTGTAAAATCTATAGAACCTATGTGAGGCAGAAATGCTCATGAATTTTTTTTCCTTTTACAATGGATTTTTCACAAAGAGCGTAAACATATTTTAAGTTCAATGTCAAAAGAAAACTTTGGGGGTTTATTTCTTTTACATTCTGTGCTGATTTAGAGAAGGGAGGGAAAAAACTAGGGAAGGGAAATCTAGCATGAAAGACAATGACTTGACTAAATAACCTGCCATGACATTGTGTGTGTGTGTTAGTCACTCAGCTGTGTCCAACTCTTTGAGACCCCATGGACTGTAGCCCACCAGGCTCCTTTGTCCATGGGATTCTCCGGGCAAGAATACTGGAGTGGGTAGCCATTCCCTTCCCCAGGGACTGAACCCTGGTTCTCAGGCATTGCAGGCAGATTCTTTACCGTCGGAGCCACCAAGGGAGCCCTGACATGCCACAGCAGTAGATACATGGAACTGTGAAGATTAAATCTAGAAGTGAAAGTCTGTTAGCTTCAATTCCAAAAGCATGAGAGGTTCAACTGTTTTTCCTTTCTCTCTTTCTATAAAAAACAACTAAATATTCTGAATATAAAGTTTAAAGAATATTTTTAGAGCACTGGAGAGCTGACAAAACAATGAAGAAATGCCAGGCTCAAATCAAAGTGAAAGTGAGAACCCTGAGAGAGGAGAATACAGCTAAAGTCATGATAACCCCAAGGATACTTAGCAACTTAGCAAATTCAAGGAGCAAAGGGGACAGAAGATCCAGGCCAGAGGCTGCTCAAGATGAGCAGGAAAGTCCAATAGGAAATCGTTCCTCTGCTAAGCTGGCACTTCAAAGGACTATACCCTCAGAATAAAATGGACCCTACCCTTCAGAAAGTTACCGTGACACTGAGCAGTAAGATGGGCGAAAACACTCTCATTTGAATTTGCAGTATATGTGAAGTTAATCTGTATGGGTTCCTAAGAAACTGACAGACAATAACAGACTTCTGTTCAAATTCATCTTTATTCTAAGAATTCTCACAAATAATTTTCTAACAAAATAGGCACCTCACAATTAAAAAAGCAAATTATAGAAGGAAACTAGACAACACACACACACAAAAAACTAGATAATCAACACACAATAAAATTTGACTAATAAAGTCTTTAAACGTTTAAATCATTAGTCCCAGATTATAAAACAACTATGCTCACTGTTTTTCATAAATAAAAAACAAGCTTGAAATTAAATGTGAAAAAGTATATAAAATTATTCTGCAGATTTGAAAATGAATCAAATCAAATCTGGAAGTGAAAATACAGTAAATGAAATGAAAAACTTAGTAAGTTTGACATCAGATTAGACACAGCTGTAGAGGCAATTGGCAAACTAGAAAGTAAGTAAAAATAAATTATTCAGAATGTAGCATAAAGAAACTAAGAATGAAAAAATATTAAAGCATAGTTGATACACTTGAGTACAGAGTGAGAAGTTTTACTACCTGTCAAATCAGATTTCCAGAGAGAAAGAATAGAAATGGTGGAGAGGGACAATGCAAGAGCACAGAAGTCTACATCTAGTGGCATCTAGTGTCCCTATGTCATGTTCCCCAAAAAAGGGTGAAACAGAGACACTTTTCAGAAAAAAAAAATAAGGCATGAAGGCTTGCCATTAGCAGCATCACACTGAAATATATTAAGTATATATATTCCTGGAAGAAGAAACAGTAAGTCAGATGGAAGGTGTCTGATGAAAGAAGAAATCTAAACACCTAAGAAGGGAGAACAATCAGTGGCTATAGAAAGCAACAATAATAGAGTATGTGGGGTTATAGAAAACAAAAAAAATTATGGCAATTATAGAAGGTAATCAAAGACTTGAAGTATTGTACATTTTTTGTATTCTGTAAATAGGAAGTAAAATATTAAGGAGTTTTAAATTTTAATGAGTATGCATGCTATAATATTTTAAAAAGCAGAATTGGTAAACATTATTTTGAAAATATTATAGGAAGGAAAATGGAATAAGAAAAATTAGCCAATCCAGAATCAGATAAGAAAGAGAAGAAAATCTTTACAGAACAGTTAAGGCAATGAAAACGTACCATGCAGGTTTCCCTTGTTATCCAAAAGCAGAGCATTTCTATGAAAATTTTAGTACGCCAAAATGGCATTAAGCAAAGAAGCAATTACCATAGGACACATCTTGCTAATAGATGCACAAAATAAATTGAGATAAAGCACAGATGCTCACAGGCACAGTTTAAAGCTGTGGCAGTGTGATGCTGAGACACTGAGGAAGGAGCCTGGTGTGCCTCTCTTGCTGCCTAGAATGCCTGCGGCCTCTATAAGAGGTGCATTGCAAAACAAGTGCTGAATGCCATTTCTACTTTTCATCTCTTTTTGTAAAAGTGAAAATCATCTTCTGATATCTTTCAGTTACTAAAAACAGATACAAATACAGGTCTGTCATAAAAAGCAAAGAGGTGCAAAGTGAACTTTTGAAAAGTAGGGTATACCTATATAAGGTGATCCATATTGTTAATGGACTGAATCCTTGTATCCTTCTCAAATTCATATATTGAAGTCCCAGCACTCAATATGATACTATCAGGAAGAAGGCTCTTAGATGAAGTCATGAAGGTGGGACCCCCACAATGGGATTAATGTCCTCATAGAAGAGGAAGGAGCTTCCCAGGTGGTGCAGTGGTAAAGCATCCACCTGCCAATGCAGGAGACACAGGAGACATGGGTTTGATCCCTGGGTTGGGAAGATCCCCTGGAGTAGGAAATGGCAACCCACTCCACTATTCTTGCCTGGAGAAGTCCATGGACAGAGGAAGCTGGCAGGCTACAGTCCAAGGGTCACAAAGAGTCAGACATGACTGAGCAACTGGATATGCACACATGCAAAAAGAGGAAGGCAGACCAGAGCCAACTCTCTCTGCATGTGGAGACACAATGAGAAGGCAAACATCGTCAAGCCAGAACAAAGGCTCTCAGCAGGAACCAAATCGGCCAGCACCTTGGTCTTGGACTTTCCAGCCACCAGAATTGTGAGAAAAAAATGTCTGTTGTTTAAAAGCCACCCAGTCTGATATTTTGTTGTAGCAGAAAAGACATATAAAAACTCAAATATATTGACAATTACATTCAATACAAATGGACTAAATGTGCCTGTGAGAAATAAAAATCTTCATACTAGATAAAACAAATCCAACTATATGCTATATGCATATCCAAAAATAAGAATATAAGAAAGTTGAGGTAAAAGGATGAAAAAAAGATATGGCATAAAAATCATAACCAAAAGAAAGGAGTTGTATGTAGTCTCTGAAACAGAAATTACAGTGGAAAGCACTACTAGCATAAAGAGGGTCACCTCATAATGATAAAAGTTTCAATTAACCAGAATGCTGCAATAGTTGTAATTACATGAAATTAATGAAATTTTAAATGTACTTGTATAGAACTACCAGAAAAAACAGACAAATTCACATAGGATATTTTAACGTGTTTTCTCAGTAGTTTATCAAATACTATGATAAAACAGGTCATAAAACCCCTATGGATATACATTCTTTTCAATAAATGTGATAGAACAATGGATATACACAAAGAAAAAGATAATAATCATTTTGGACTGCTACCTCACATCAGACATGAAAATTGATTCCAGATAGAAAAACTTAAAGTGAAAGATAAAATTATAAAATCTCAGAGAGATTTATTGAGCAACAGGAAAAAAAAAGGACTATATACTAGGGAAATAAATGATAAATTTAACTACAACAAAACTAAGAAATTCTGTTTTCAAAGGACTCACTAAAAAGTGGGATAAGACATTCACAGAGGATGCTAGTAACACCTATAACACTGAATTACTAATGCCCAGAGTATGTAAAGAAATCCTATGGTTCAAAGAGAAAAAGACCAACCAAAAACTTCATGGAAAAGTGAGCAAAGGACTTGAGTAGAGACTTCAGAGGAGGAAATCAAAATGGTCAATAAATAATAAAGTAGTATTCTGGAAACAGTGAAGACTTTATTTTCTTGGGCTCCAAAAACACTGCAGATGGTGATTGCAGCCATGAAATTAAAAGACACTTGTTCCTTGGAATAAAAGCTATAACAAACCTAGACAGCATATTAAAAAGCAGAGATATTACTTTGCCAACAAAGGTCCATCTAGTCAAAGCTATGGTTTCTCCAGTAGTCATGTATGGATGTGAGAGTTGGATCATAAGGAACTCTGAGTGCCAAAGGACTGACGCTTTTGAACTGTGGTGTTGGAGAAGATGCTTGTGAGTCCCTTGGACTGCAAGAAGGTCCAGTCAGTCAATCCTAAAGGAAATCAGTCCTGAATATTCATTAGAAGGACTGATGCTGAAGCTCTAATACTTTGGCCACCTGATGCAAATTGCTGACTCATTAGAAAAGACCCTAATGCTAGGAAAGATTGAATGAGGAGGAGAAGGGGATGACAGAGGATGAGATGGCTGGATGGCATCACTGACTCAATGGACATGAGTTTGAGCAATCTCCAGGAGATGGTGAAGGACAGGAAAGCCTGGTGTGCTGCAGTCCATGGGGTCACAAAGAGTCGGACATGCCTGAGCAACTTAACAATTCCATTTCATTAATAATAAGGCAGATATAAATAAAAACCATAAAAAGAAAGAAATATATAACCCCAAAACACTTGTAAAAAGTAAAAAGCTTGATAATATGATGCTGACAGAAGATGTGGAATAATGAGATCTCATACACTGTGAGTGAGAAGGAAAACTGGTAGAACCACTTTTGGACAAGTTTGGAAAGTTGTTTTATTTATTGTCTGTCTTTTCCATTAGAATATAAACTCTAAAAGGGTAAGGGCTTTGTTTTATCCACTACTATATGCCCTGCCACTCTGAACAGCAATTCTGAGTCATAGCAGCTGTGGATTAAATATTTGTTATGAATAAATAATGGAATGTCACCTAGAACTGTCTTTTTAGTTACCTATGCCAGCACTTTTTATTCACTCTCTAACATAGACAGGCCAGTTCAGCTTTTCATAATGCTGCACATGTGACTATCGACCAGAACGCATCACAAAACTGACTTAAGAAGTGCTATGCTTTCATATTTTAAAAGCTTGACTGCCTGCCAGATTTCAAACTTGCCTTCTACAGAGGAGACAATGAAAACGAATTCACAAGTCACGGCGAATGTGTACAGTTCTCAAGCACATTCCTGCCAATAGACATTTCCTACTGCTGAGGCAGCCAAGGATGGGTGCAAACTCCAGCTTCAGGTTCATCAAGAAGAAATAATAATTTAAACCGGGGTTCTGCAACAACCTAAAGGGGTGGGATGGGTAGGAAGGTGGAAGGGAGGTTCAAGAGCCAGGGGATATATGTATACCTATGGCTGATTCATGTTGATATTTGGCAGAAACCAACACGGTTCTGTAAAGGAATTATATTTCAATTAAAAAAAATTAAAAATAAAAGAAAGAATATAGGATAAGATTTGCCACACTCTTCTAAGGATGATTCTTCTTTTACAGTTTATTTGCCTCAAAGGCCTGTAAATTAATATGTGACCTTTCCTCCCATTAGTACTTTTTAAAATAAGTGAATTACTTTAGAGAGATTTTAAAGTCTCTACCTCTGAAGAACACATATAGAATCTTCCTGTAGAATCACTGCAGTTGTTACTTTAGCCATTAAATTCACCTGGTTATCTCAGGGCCATCAGAAAAGGCTCTTAGAGGATGGAGGTGGCGCCCTTTAGAGCAGCTTTATGTAGAGGTCAGCACAGCTGTGCACAAGGGGCTGCTGTAGGCATTTTGAAGATAACTCAATTTAGCCCAATTCCTATCATTCCCAAAGCTTTACTATTAATTAGATGATACCTAATTTGAGGTAGACAGCTGTTTAGTCACTCAGTCATGTCCAACTCCCTGTGACCCCATAGACTATAGCCCGCCAGGCCCCTCTGTCTGTGGGATTCTCCGGGCAAGAATACTGGAGTGGGTTGCCGTTTCATTCTCTGGTAGCTAGAAGAGCTCAAAAAATCCATTGGTCATCCAGTGGTCTAATCAACTCTTGAGTTCTTAATTAAAACTTTCTAGATCTTCCTTTCTTCCAGGAATTCTCTATAATTTCGAAGACATTTATTTTTGACTCAGGTCTATTAGGTAGCTCTATATTCTCAAGTAAACAGTTTTGGACAGAATCTTTTCTATGCCAAGTCTGCTACTGTCTTCCACTTCTCTGTCGTTTAGCTGTTAAGTCATGTCTTACTCTTTTGTGACCCCATGGACTATAGCCTGCCAAGCTCAGTCTATTGGGGTTTCCAAGCAAAAATACTGGAGTGGGTGGTCATTTCCTTCCCCAGAGGACCTTCCCAACCCAGGGATTGAACCTGCCTCTCTTGCCTGGCAGGCACTTTCTTTACCACTGAGCCACCTGGTACCTCCCTCTTCCACATAGGCCAACTTTAAAATCAGTAGAAAAACACTTAGATATACTCCCCCATTACCTCTGAAACTTATATCTACTTCTTTTTATTGAAGTATAGTTGATTTACAAAGCTGTGTTACTTCCAAATGTACTACAAAGTGATTCAGGTTCTTTTTCCATTACAGGTTATTACAAGCATATCTACTTCCTAATGTTCACTCCTCCCCACTCTGTTATTGGTTAGAGTCACAAGTGAGAGATTAGTAAGATGTGCTTATTTATTTAGCAATATATATTTAGTTAAAACTTTTACATTATGATATTGTTTTATAAACAAAAATTTCCCACAATAAAATATTTCCCAAAATAAAACCAGTGTTGATGCATATGAAGAAATAAAAAGCTCTTAACTGATTTAAAAGACACCTGTATAAAACAATTAAAAATTACATTGTTGGTTTTATAACATAAAAAAGATATAGTAGAGAGTCAAACAAGAAACAGAAAAACAAAATTTATATTCAAGTCCTATGTCTTTGACTCAGTATGTAACTTTGAACAAATTTTGCCCTTTCATACCTTGGTTTCTGTAAAAGGAAGGATGCAATCAACACACTACCTATGCCATGGCTTGAAAGTGAGATCATGATGTGAAGTCATTTATAAAAAGTATGAGACGTTTCCATAAATGTGAGAAAGCATTATGATTACTACAGTTTTACCTTAAATACCATGTGTAACGTGTCTGACACATCATAGACCCTCAATAAAAACTGTCCTTCTCCATCCCCACTGATGTCCTAACAGGCCAGCTCAATTTTAATTCCCATATCCATGCCACTCACCCTGCCTTCCTTTACCTTACTAGTGAGACTTGAGAGAAAGGAAAGGATCACCTTTGTATCTTCCTCTCTTGGCTTTAGCATCTGGTGTCCTTCCAGCCACCAAAATGACCAAATGTGCCTTCACATAGCTCAGCTCCAAAGCCTCCTGAACTCTGAGGCTCAGGCAACCTGGAATACTCTTCACTGACCTAGTGCCCATAAAATATAATGTGTCCTGACCACAAAAAAAAAAAAAAAAACTTCCCTTTAAATTAATTTTGACCTCTGAATATTTTTCTCTGAGTATTGAATTAGCACTCAGTCACTCAGTCATGCCGGACTCTTTGTGGCCCCGTGTACTGTAGCCCACCAGGCTCCTCAGTCCATGGAATTCTCCAGGCATAAATACTGGAGGGGGTTGCCATGCCCTCCTCCACAGGATCTTCCCAACCCAGGGATCGAACCCATGTCTCTTGTGTCTCCTTCATTGGCAGGCAGGTACACTACCACTGAGCCACCTGGGAAGCCCAGGTATTGAACAGAATTGATTTTATTTCACTTGGGCACTTCCACTGTGGGGCTCAAGATGAATAAGAAAGAAAGCTCCTTCTGTGAAGGAAATCTCAGTGTAGAAGTAGTAATACATCAATACTGTAACTCAAGACCAACACCAAGAGTGCTCGAAGGCTAGTATAACAAAGGCCTTGGGAAATGTGAAGGATGATTCACATTCTGCTGAAGATACCAGGAAAGCCTTCAAATCAAGGGGTTGGCCTTTGAGCTAGATTTGGTGAGAGCCTAGGCCCAGTGGGTGAAGAAAGGAAAATCTGGGATGGAGAAATTCAGTGTGTCGAGGAAATAGTGAATCACTGTGTAAATATGGTGACAGCTAGCTTAGAGATTTATTCAGATCAGCTAGTTTTATCTTTCTTACTAATTGGAATTTAACTCTGTTCTCAGATCTCATTAGGAAAACCAACAAGTATGATTGAATACGTAATGTCACACACCGTTTCCAGAAAACCCACTCCAGAACTTCAGAAGTTTTAAGGAAAACACTTGCCTTTAAAATTTAATATGACTTTGGGGCTTTCCTGGTGGCTCAGTGGTAAAGAATCCTCCTGCCAATTCAGGAGACATAGGTTCAATCCCTGGTCCAGGAAGATCCCACACGCTGTGGAGCACCTAAGCCCATGTGCCATAACTATTGAGCCTGTGTTCTAGAGCCAGGGAGCAGCAACTGCTGAGCCCATGAGCCCTAGAGCCCTTGCTCCACAAGAGAGGCCACTACAATGAGAAACCACGCAGCGAAACCAGAGAGTAGCCCCTCCTTGCTGAAACTAGAGAAAAGCCCGTGCAGCCAAAATAAACTTAAATATGACTTTTACACTCATCTGTTTCTAGTTCTCTGCTTCTTAAACACACACACACATACACACATACACCCACAATTCTAGATTGTTTCTTTGAAAGCTTTTTACTCTATGAGCTACTTTATTTCATATGAGACACTGTACCTGATTCACAGTTTAAGTACTTAGTAAACATCCAAAGAGAAGAACAGTACAGAAAGCAGGTAAGAGTTTGAGCAGTCAAGGTTCTCCAACAGATTCTTTAGGGGGAAAAAAATGCTTGAAATGGTGTAAATCAAGATGTAGTAAATAGAGAAATAGAGAACAGACTGTGGTTGCCAAGGGGAATGGAGAGGGACGGAGGGGGACACTGGGGGTTGCAGATGCAAACTATTATATATAGGATAAACAAACAACAAAGCCTTACTGTATAGCACAGGGAACTATATTCAATATCCTGTGATAAACCATAATGGACAAGAATATGGAAAAAATGTGTGTGTATATATATATGAATCATTTTGCTGTACAGCGGAAATCAACACCACATTGTAAATCAACTATACTTCAAAAATTATTTTAAAAACAAAACAAAAACATGCAGTGAATATGTGAAGCAAAGAGGAAACTGGTATAAGCATGCATGTCATATTTAGTATATTTAAAGTGGCGATAGAGATTACTGTGCCAATGGTATACTTGATAAACTTAAGACTCAGCTTAAGATGTTAATTATATAAAAAGCCAAATTTTTTGCATTGCACCTGGATATCATGCTCCCTGTGCTTAAGGAATACATTGGTTTATACATTTGCAGAAAACTATTTAATTAGGTTTATAAAAGTTTAACAAATAACTAACAATTTTTGAATATTTATTTAGGCTAGTATATCACTAACCCAGGTATTTGAGTAAAATGTCAGTATTATCAGGAAATGTTGCTTTAACCAGAATTATCTTACAGAGTAACCAAGAAAAAAAAAGGCCTCCTGCTAAGTATCACATTTAAGAAGACCATCTGACCAATCAGGTCAAGGTTTTTATCATAATCAGTGATGTGAGTAATTATTTGTTCTGTAGTCCTAATGAGCTCTGACTTAGGTGGCATCAACTCAGTTTTTCTGGAAGATGTGTTTGTAAAATCTACTTTAAGTAGGTATCTTGATATCATAACAAAATTGACTTTGGCTCTCCCTTTCTCACATGCCATCATATACACACCAATGTACACACACACATGACACTCACAAATTCAGGACAAATTGGTATTTTGAATGCTCAAAATCAAATGTCCTGAAAATGTATTTCAAGAAGTTCATTATTATTGTTTATTATTATTTCTTGTAGCTCAGTCGGTAAAGAATCTGTCTGCAGTGCAGGAGACCCGGGTTTGATTCCTGGGTTGGGAAGATCCCCTGGAGAAGGAAATGGCAACCCACTCCAGTATCCTTGCCTGGAAAATCTCATGGACAGAGGAGCCTGGTGGACTGCAGTCCATGGGGTCGCAAAGAGTCGGGCACGACTGAGCAACTAACACTATTATTGTTAAAAGGAATTCTGCTTCCTGAGGGATATGCAACTATAAGAACATTTCCTATGTTTACTGTTTCCACACTCTGCCACAACCTACCCTATAACAAAGAGGTTTACGTACGGAACATGAAGTGTACCAACCAGTTAGATACACGTTAAAATCTGTCAGCAATACTAAACTATAGTTCAATGGATATTTTCTTTGCAGGCACACACCTTTCTTATTCTTATGGTTTTATGGACAATATTCAAAGAAAGCAAGAGTGATTCATTTCTGTCTTCTTACCACTTATATACTTTGGTATAAAATAAATAATCTGATAGGTATTACATTAACATGGGCTTCTCTGGTGGTTCAGATGGTAAAGAATCTGCCTGGAATGTGGGAAACCCGGGTCCGATTCCTGGGTCAGGAAGATCCTCTGGAGGAGGGCATGGCAACCCACTCCAGTATTCTGGCCAGGAGAATCCCCATAGACAGTGGAGCATGGCAGGCTATAGTCCATGGGGTCAGAAAGAGTCAAACACAACTGAGCCACTAAGCTCAGGTTAACCAATTACTAGGTTTCCAGTTGAAGTTTTCCAGTTGGTTAGCCATGACCTGCTTCCAGCTCATATTCTCAAACCTCAATTGCCACTTTCCCATTTAAGCAATCCAGTTTTCTCAGCAAGTTCTGAGCTGCAAAGATACTATTTATCTATGTTTAAAAATAAATTGAGTAGCTTAGCCTTTTTTTCTGCTAAGGGCGGTTCTAACTGAAGAGCTTTCTTCAATAAATAGAAAAATGATATTCTTCAATGTTCCACCCACTGGTGTTAAGGCAGGCCTGGTCATCTGGAAAAGAATGTCAAGCTCAAAAATGAACATTGTAGGGTCTCCTTCATTTTCAGGAGAATAGAAAGAGTTTCTGGGCCTTTTGTATGCATAGGCTATAATGTATACTTATGCCTATCTACATCTGAAATTATTATTTTAGAAAGAAGAGTATAACGTTTTAAGGATTTGTTTATTGGAATTTCTTTTACTTTAAACAGTTCCCCTCTTTTATTACTTTTTTCATCTCTTCAACTAGACTCAGGTAGTATATTTATCAGAATACTCTCAAGCATTACAAAACTATTCATGTGTGCTTATAAACGCCTAAAGGTGCCCCTTTCCGTACAGTTTATAGAGTGAGTACTCCTTACTTCTTGTCCTTGTGCTAATGTGCTTTGCTCTCACCTTATCCTACAAGAGTAAACTAAACTGGGATAAAATGCAAACATGAGGTTACACAAGTAGAGAAAAAAATGAGTGGGAATTCTTGGTGATATTCAAAAACATATTAGGAATCTCTGGAAACATAAGATGAAAATCTGGACCAATTTTGCAACCAGTTTTGCTTTACTAGGCATCCTAGCTATCTGGTTACAAAAGCAAGGAGATATTTATTAATATTTTTAAGCTTTTAGGGGAAATTTAAGAATATTATGGAAGCCTAAGAATAACCATATCCCTCAAATTCAAAGTATAAAGGCTGAAAAACATAGTGTTGAGAGAGCACAGATTCTAAGATCTGGGTCTAATCCTGGCCCAGCACTCACAATATGAGGGAAGCCCTTTAAACCCTCTGAACTTCAACCCTTCACCTATAAAAGGAAGATATTGAAGATGATCCTCAAGGTTCCTTCAGGCTCTAAACCTCTGGCATATGGATGGATCCTGAATAAATGCTTGTTGAATAAAAATGCCTACAACTGCCCAAAATCAAGAGATTGAAAATGCAGAATACAGCCTACCCACACTGCTCTGATCCAAAGTAGAGAGAATGTAGAACCACTAGAAAACCAGAGTCAGTCTCATAAACTGTACAGAGGGGACAGAAGGAACAACGTTCAAACCAGAGCAACCCTTCTAGAAGTTGTAACATACAGTTGTAGTCAGAACATTCAACCGAAATTCAGAGATGAACCTTGGTTTCCCGCAGAGATCAAACAGGAAGCTGAGCACCGCTGGAAAGAGAAGCTTTGACACGGGATCTGAGTGAGAATGAGGGAGCTATTGAAGGGAATCACTGCTGACAGAGACAGACAGAAGCAGGAATGGGAGGGAAAATGTAATTTCCCTGTTTAAGTACTAAGAAATAGAGTGTTTAACAAATCTTGACTGAATGTAGTTTGTCCCCTTGAACTCCTTAATAGTATGACCAGTTATGTTGGTTATATGAATGAATATTCTGCGTGTGCTATAAAGAAGACCTAAACTAAGAAGTCTGCTGGGAAGGAGGGTTGAGGCTGTGGTCTCAGTCCCATGTGGAGAAATCACTTCAGTTTTCCAGTTGGATCCACTTTTATCAAATACTTCAAACTTCTCTATCCACTTATGGGCATCAAGGATATGTCAATGGAAAATTACAGGCTCGCCTCATTTCCTAAGGTGGGGAAATCAAGTTTTTTTGTTTAATTACAAAGTCTTTTTTAAAATATAAAACTTTATGCAGTTTGTATCAGATTTTTACTGTGCTAGTTTTCGCAAGTTATTTAACCTCTCTATGCTTCAGTTTTCTCAACTGTAAAATGGGGGAAATGAAACCAATCTCAAAGAATTTACTTAATAGATTTCATAGATTCACATATATAAAGCAATTAGAACAGTATCCAGCACATAGTAAGTGCTATGAAAACATTTTATTGTTACTGTTGTCATGTCAACCCTCTGAAAGACCCAAGTAGTGTTCTAAAATCCATGACATTCAGCCTTCCTGATTCTCAAGAAAATGCCAAAATAAAAAGACATTTGGGAAATAAAATGAATGCCATTCCAGAATAGCCACCTTTATCTATGTTTAATATTAATAATTTGGAAGAGTAGGCAGGCAAAGTCCAAACCATCCCAAGAATTAATAATGCAAGATATATACATTTCAGTTATTTAAACCAAGTTATCAAAAACTAAAATAAAGGGTGTCCTGTTGAATAGTGTGAGGAAATCATATATTGTAATCAGTTCCTGCTTCCAAAGGCTCTTGTTCACATAGATGTGGAATAGCTGATTGCAATATTCTGTGCCAAGAGGCACTCAATGCTATGGAGAGAGAGGAAGCCAGCTTGGGTTGCCAGGTAAAATAAAAGCTCCAAGGTAAGGAGAGAACTCTTTCCCAGGAAGTAAGAAGTCAATTTGACACTTTTGCCTGAAGAAAATGTGTCCTTTGCCCTTAAATTTACATTTGCTCCCTGCAAGATGCCTCTAGGCTTTCTGGAATTTCCACTTGAAGTCAAACTTGCTTTAGCAATAATTTTCCATTGTTACAGCTATAGCTAACACTGATAGCCTGACTGAGGGGGAAAAAATGTAGCAATTAAAAATACAGCAGAATATTTTAACCCTGGCATTTTGACACTGTGGAAACATAATTTGACCCAAGTAAAATTAGATTAGGTAGAAATTATCCTGAGAAATGAAACTAACAATGCTAAAGATAGGTACATAAATATGTGTGTGTGTGTGTGTGTATATATATATATATATATATAAAGGGTTTTTCTTCTTTTTTAATAAAAAGGTTTGAAGAATTGAATATTATTTTTATTTAAAAATTCTATTGAAACTTTTCATGGACGCAAATTATTTTAATTAAGAAGACAAACAAGGTTTGCAAATGAAAAGGTAACTCTGATCATGCATACATGCATGCTTAGTTGCTCAACTGCCCAACTCTGCAACCCTTTGAACTGTAGCCTGCCAAGCTCCTCTGTCCATGGAGACTCTCCAAGCAAGAATACTGGAGTGGGTTACCATTTCCTTCTCCAAACTGATCATACTGAGCAATAAAATATGATTTTGAATTATGATACATTTTTAGTCAGAATAACTTGACTGATTTCTGGTAGCCCCCAAAGGCTTGACTTCTATTTTTCTGTAAGGTAGGAAAAAAATATCTGCTGACACAGATCTTTTCCCCACCTAAGGTTAGAAAATTACAACTAGAAATTTATAATATAGCTTCTACAAAAGATTATATTACCTACCTTCCCACTTTATAGGATCATGTGTGATCAAATAAAATCTGTGTGAGGGAACTTTGAGAACTATAACATGCTATACAGTATAATAAACAATAGAATCTACACAGGTAAAATTAAAGTATACAAGAGTCCAAAAAGTGGGTTTGAGAATAGAGGTAAGAAGGTACATATATGCTCATCTTTTTAGTTGATGATTTGGAACCCAAGTGATATTGGAAGTCACAGCAGAAAAGTACTTATCTGTAGCTCTCAGGGGCAATGGGAGTGCATACATGAAGACAAATTCTTAAAGCCTGTGTGATTCAAACTTTCGTATGTATGAATCACTGAGGATCTTGTGAAAGTGCAGATTCTGATTTATTAATTCTGGGGCAGGCCTTGAGATTCTGCATTCCTCACAAACTCCCAGGTGATAACACCCAGGCCGTTGGTCCACCCGTGGAGTAGCAAGACTTGACTATGAAGGGCCGACTGAGGAGCAAATCAGGTGTTAGAAAATGAAGACGATTGGCTAAGACACTCATGAAACATCCAAGAAGATTGCTAGTGGAGATCTTGATCAGGAAAAGATGTAAATAAGACACATGTGTCAAAGTCATAAACTGGGATGGAAGGACCTAAAGAAATCAACATGTATGGGATGAACTGAGGTCAGGAAACATAGTAGATATATGATGCTCTTCCTTGGGGATTCTTTTATAACTCTGAAGAGAAGGAACTCCTTCAGGAGGTAGAAATCAGCCACATGAAAGAACCCAAAAAGTCTTCATCAGCAATGAGTCTTTATCAACTAAATATTAGGCATTCCTAGAGTTTGAAAGAATCATATATTTGCAATAGACTGTCATAAAGCATTCTTAGACAAATTTAATACTTAGCACTCAGACTGACTTACCATATTTCTCGCCCTCCAAGTGAGTATCTGATCGTTGGTCTCCTACAAATAAGCACAAAGGGCAAACAAATCTTTATTTTTAGCAGTTGGTGTCTCTGGAGATCAATACCTGTTTCTCCCTGCCCTAAAAATCCTAGTCCTTAAATTTTAATACACAGAATAACATAAAGTCAGTTGGACTGGTGAACTGATACTTAATACCTGAATTCACTGATAAAGAGCACTAAATTTTGAATTAAAAAAACAAAAACTGCATGCAGAGAAACACACATACTGTATTTTTTCACTTAAATCCAAAAAATAAAACAAATGTCAATGAGTGTAACAAAACAGGAACAGAAACTGATAGATACAGAGAACATACTAGCAGTTATCAGAGGGGAAGGGGATGGCAAGAGGGGAGAAGTAGGGGAAGGGAATTAAGAGATACAAGCTACTAGATATAAAATAAAATAGGTAATAATTTTAAATCATTATTACAAATCTTACAAATAACACTTTAAATGTAAAAAAACCCCTGCATACTTGTAAGAACCTGTAATGGAAAATAATCTGAAAATACATATAATATGTATTTAACTGAATCACTTTGCTTTACACCAGAAAGTAACACAGCATTGTAAATCAACTATACTTCAATAAAAAACTTTTTTAACTGCATGAAAATGCGGGAGGTAAGAGCTTGGGGTGGGGAAGAAAGCTATTAGCTCTTCCATTTTTGTCCATGCCTCGTACACCTTAGATGATATACAGACAGTCTTGCAAAATTCAGCACCAACAAATGAGGCATTTTGTTTATTTTCATTTTATGCTAATACTTACTCCTTAGAAGGCACATTAGTCCTGGAAACTTAATATGCATTAAATATTTATTAACTACATGCAGAATAGAGAAAAGAGATGTAATTTGAATTTAGCAGCCACACTTTAGCCATGTTACACATAGCCTTCGGTTTTCACAGAAAGCCCTACATGATAGATATTAGCATAGCCAGTTCAATTTGGTAGGTAAAATTTAGGGTTATTTGTGGGGAAGAAAAAAAAGGTAGCAAGCTCTATGTTGAACAATGATAGCATGTTAAGGCTTTAACATTCAAGTAATTCCACACACATATTCAACAAAAATTTTAATACTTTTGATAAGTACCCCATTCTTTGGTGCTTTATCAGATTTGCCAACCCATTAATGAATGCTGTTGAAAAGAATTCCCACTGTAAACCTGGTGGACAGAAATGACAACACTTGGTCTAAGTTCTAACAATAATAAATTATTGAGAGTCAGAGTTGTGATAAAGAGTCAAGGGAAAGTGAATGTGTATAAGCTGTGTTCACTTGGAAAACATAATAATGATGATGATAAGTAGAATAGCAGATGACACCCCCCTTATGACAGAAAGTGAAGAAGAACTAAAGAGCCTCTTGATGAAAGTGAAAGAAGACAGTGAAAAAGTTGGTTTAAAACTCAACATTAAAAGAACTAAGATCATGGTATCTGGTCCCATCACTTCATGGCAAATAGATGGAGAAACAGTGGAAACAGTGGCAGACTTTATTGTTCAGGGCTCCAAAATCACTGCAGATGGTGACTAAAGCCATGAAATGAAAAGACACTTGTTCCTTGGAAGAAAAGGTATGACCAACCTAGACAGCATATTAAAAAGCAGAGACATCATTTTGCCAACAAAGGTCCTTCTAGTCAAAGCTGGGGTTTTTCCAGTAGTCATGTATGGATGTGAGAGCAGGACTATAAAGAAAGCCGAGCACCAAAAAATTGATGCTTTTGAACTGTGCTGTTGGAAGAGACTCTTGAAAGTCCCTTGGACTGAAAGGAGATCCAACCAGTCCATCCTAAAGGAAATCAGTCCAGAATATTCATTGGTGATGGACAGGGAGGTCTGGTGTGCTTCAGTCCATGGGGTCTCAAAGAGTTGAGTCGGACATGACTGAGCAACTGAACTGAACTGACTGATAATAATAAAATTATTGTCATTAAAAAAAGAATCAGCTATTGGTGCTGGAGAAGACTCTTGAGAATCCCTTGGACAGCAAGGAGATCAAATCAGTCACTCCTAAAGGAAATCAATCCTTAATATTCACTGAAGGATGAATGCTGAAGCTAAAGCTCCAATACTTTGGCCACGTGATGTGAAGAGCCAACTCACTGTAAAAGACCCTGATGCTGGGAAAGATTGAGGGTGGGAGGAGAAGGGAGCAACAGAAGAAAGATGGCTGGATGGCATCACTGACTCAATGGACGTGAGTTTGATCAAACTGCAGGAGACACTGAACAACAGGGAAGCCTGGCGTGCTGCAGTTCACGGGGTCACAAAAAGTCAGACGTGACTGAGCAACAACAACAAGCTATTGAAATAGCAGTGCATGTTCCTTCCCACAGAGGCCATTTTCAGCACCTGTAATTCACAACTAGTTAGAAGAACACTCAGGATTTAACACACAGGCAGACATTTTTCAGTAAGACTCTCCCTTCTGTCCACCCCTTAGGCTCCAGGTGCCAGGAGGGAATCCAGGCACTCATGAAAACCTTTGAACTGTAGGCCCTCCTGCCAGCTGCCTGTGCTCTCCCACCATCAACGAGAAAACCTGGGCTTCTACCTTAGTTGCTTTGCCCAGAGCTCCATTTCCTTTCCTGTGTTCATGTACCTGGCAGTAACCCTGAGGTCCTGCCTCACTCCTGCCAGCTCTGAAGACAGAATCCTGCTCGCAGGGCTCTAACTCCCTGACTTGGATATGTCTGAACAGAGAGAACACCCAGAGCCACAAATGTTGCCATTTCTCTGAATTTCCAAAGTTTTCTGGTGGCTGGAATTGCCACTGTGGTGACCTGCTTGCCAAATCAGACACACTCTGGAGCCTGCTGCCTACCCAAACTGCGCCGGAGCTTAGCACACCCAGTATATTGCAAGGGACCAGGAAGCTGCCCACGCAGAGCTAGCTTCTGTAGCTGATTTCATTTCTCATTCTCTCCTGGCTTCACTGAACCCTGCTAAAATGGCCTGAGAGTCTGCAAGCCCAAGATGGATGTGATGCTAATAAACCTACATCATTTGCAAAAGAGGCTAGTTATAAACTCCTTGCTGAAAAAGAACACAGGACCCAGAGTATGGGCATAACTGTGTTCACAGGCTTATTAATTTCTTCCTTCCTTCAGTTCAATTCAGTTGTTCAGTCATGTCCAACTTTTCATGAACCCATAGACTGCAGCACACCAGGCTTCCCTGTCTATCACCAACTCCTGGAGTTTACTCAAACTCATGTCCATCGAGTCAGTGATGCCATCCAGCTATTTCATTCTCTGTCATCCCCTTCTCCTCCTGCCTTCAGTCTTTCCCAGCATCAGGGTCTTTTCAAATGAGTCAGTTCTTCGCATCAGGTAGCCAAAGTATTGGAGTTTCAGCTTCAGCATCAGTCCTTCTAATGAATATTCAGGACTTTATATCCATCCTTTAGGATGGACTGGTTAGATATCTTTGCAGTCCAAGGGACTCTCAAGAGTCTCCTCCAACACCAAAGTTCAAAAGCATCAATCCTTTGGCACTCAGCTTTATTTATAGTCCAACTCTCACATCCGTACATGACCACTGGAAAAACCATAGCCTTGACTAGACAGACCTTTGTTATCATACCTTTTTTTTAAATATGCTGTCTAGGTTGGTCATAACTTTTCTTCCAAGGAGCAAGCATCTTTTCATTTCATGGCTGCAGGCACCATCTGAAGAGCCCCCCAAAATAAACTGTTTTCATTGTTTCCCCA